>NW_007731072.1:7371-9100 GCF_000696425.1 Galeopterus variegatus | reverse complement strand
ACCAGGAGAAGAAGAAAAAGAAAAAAAGAAAGAAAAAGGAAGGAAGGAAGGAAGGAAGGAAGGAAGGAAGGAAGGAAGGAAGGAAGGAAGGAAGGAAGGAAGGAGGGAAGGAAGAAGGAAGGAAGGGAGGAGAGAAAAGAAAATCCAAATCTTTTTTTCAGACGTTCACAAAAGTACGTCAAAATTCAGGAGTAAAATACCAATATAAAAATAAACATATGACGGTACTTCAAAAAGTTCATGGAAAGATTTATATTATCTTTCAATTCTCTTTTTTTCTATGAACTTTTTGTAATGCCCTTGTATGTAAAAAGTATGCTGTTCTCCCTAAATACTCAAATACTCAATAGATTCTAACCATTCCTACCATAACTGTAAAGCAGTGGTTCCTGACAGAGACAGGACTCAAGTTTTACAGAATGATAAATCCAATTTCTAAACATACTTGCATGCAAAAGTAAAACCAGCAAAAACACAAAGGGGCTGACATCCCACAGAATGGGCCAGTTGAGATGCATAAACTACAAGAGGCTGGTTTTAAATAAATTCTGGCTGGGACCAAGCAGACAAAATGCAGGGCATTCTAATTTGTTCTTGGGAGGAGATCTCACATGATCCAAGCGGCAGCCCAGGTCAAGCAGTTACATCTTAGTTTGCAACCACGGAGGAGGAAAGCCTCCAACAATAATGCTGACAGACACGGAGAGTTTATAAAAGAAAATGTAACGTGATGAGGCCACAGTTATGTGTTGCTTTCCTTGTTCTCTGCGTCATCTACACCGTATCCAGCTGGCAGCCAAAGCCCTTGAACCATCTCCAGAGGAGAAGATCAGGACAGCCTGGAAGCTTTTTACTTAGAGTTTTTCATCCTGTTCTTTGTGGAAAGGACTTTGGTGAATGCTCTGGATAGGGGGAGGGAAGTTATGAGACACAATTTGTACCTTCAAGGAATTTATAAAACCAAACTCATGCACGCATGCCTTTACTACAAAGCAGAGCCCACACAGAGCCATAGGAGAAAAACCAAGTGCACAGTGATTCAGGAAATTCTTAGTATCCCCAGGAAAAGGCAATTCCACTCTATTCTAAATTTCCGTAGCACTTTGTGCCTTCTTAGATCTCTTGATTTAGGAGAGAAATAATAGCAAAGTTCTCATGTAACAGATGAGGAGGGTGTGAAGAGTGTGTGTGCGTGTGTGTGTAGAATACCAAAAACAAATTCAGATATAAATGTAATCAAATCAAAACATTTATGGAGTGTCCATATCTGTCAGGCACACCCCCAGGCACTGGGCACAACATGAGTTTTCTTGTGTACCCTGTGATACAGTCTAATAAAATGCAACTTGAATGAATCTCAAGTTAGAATCGGGAACATGCTCTTAAGTAGGTGACATTATTTAGAATTTCCCTTCTACCTAGGGTAAGACCTTCCTATACCGTGGAGGCTACCAGGATGATGCTTCCAGCCTGAGTTCTCCACCCTCTTAAAGTCTGAAAAATCAGTAACGGTGGCCTGATATTGGTTTTTTGCATTTGAAAATGTCTAAGGGAGATTGTACATTTATCCACCACCATAGAGCTTCACAGATAAGCTTTGCTCTTAGTGAGAATCTTTCAAGGTTGGAAGAATCAGTAGATACCTGGGACAGTCACATAATGTGGAACTGAATTATTACCAAATGCAGTTTGGTTGACTCCATATTTCAACAATCATTAGTACCTAAAG
>NW_007731072.1:5450-6902 GCF_000696425.1 Galeopterus variegatus | reverse complement strand
TGAATTATTACCAAATGCAGTTTGGTTGACTCCATATTTCAACAATCATTAGTACCTAAAGTCATGTCTAAATGGAGAGTAGGTGAGGACACCTGCATGAATGTAGGTCTATGAGAAACTGTATTAGTTTTCTGGGGCTGCTGTAACAAATTACCAACAACTTGGTGGCTTGCAACAACAGAAATTTATTATCTCACAGTTCTGAAGGCCAGATATCTGAAGTCAAGATGTTGGCAGGGCTGCACTCCCTCCAGAGTCTCTCCAGGAGAATCCTTGTTTGCCTCTTCTGACTTTTAGTGACTCTGGAATTCCTCCGTTTGTGGCTACATAACTCCAGTCTCTGCCTCTGTCTTCACGTGGCCTCTTGTTCTCTGTATGTTTCCTCTTCCATCTCTTATGAGGACCCTGGTCATTAGATTTAGGGTCCACGCAGATAATCTAGGTTGATCTCATCTGGAAATCACAATGTAAGTACATCTGCAAAGACCTTTTTTCCAAATAAGTCACATTTACAGGTTCCAAAGGTTAGGACAGAGACATATCTTTTCGGTGGCTACCATTCACCCTCTACAGGGACCAAGGAGCCTTGCAGAGAATAACTCCTTCTACAGAAAGGAAGAATTCAGGTTTCTAAGTTTGGCCTCAGGACATGGGTTAGAAGTACAAGGCATTTAATAACAACAAGCTGTGTACTGATTTAATTGATCCTGGTCCCTCCAGGGCCGGATCATTAAAATTTCTGTAATGACATTTGGTAATCTCATTAAAACGGAAAGACTGCAGAGTATTTGTCTCTTCTCAGGATGCTAATGCTTAGAGTCTGCTGGCTCACAGCTCAGAAACAGAGAAGGAGAACCTGTCACGTATTCCCAGGTCCTAGTTCAGATCCTGATACATGCAAGTAGTAGGTGAATACATTAAAGGATGATTAAAACTTAGATCCTAAGCTCAACACTACCTTTAGGCAACAATAGGGACTAGAGTCATTTTAGAGCTATTGGAAAGAAGTAAATGACTGGGTGAATGAAAATTTCCTGAAACCATCCACTATCACTGTCAGGTTTTTTGAAGTCTTCTATGCATGGGAAGTCAAGTTCTTTATCTTACTTCAGAGGAATGTCCCAGAGTGATATGGTATTATCATGTTGCAGGGAAAAGAACAAAACACTGGAAGTCAGGTGATAAGGGACCCAGGCAGGCATTTGTAGGCATGCCACCTCGAGAAAGCAAGGTGTCTCCCACTACCCTCACTGGTCAATGAATGTGGTTCAATCCTTACCCAGAACAAACGCACCTGGGAACTCCCACCTGCAAGCTGTAGCAGCAGAGCTACGGCACTGCCCTTCTTGTGCTGCGTGCAGGACTTTTCCAGGGCTTCTCAGTGTTTTGAGGCCAGAGTGTGTCCTCACTGTGATCTTATGGTCTAAATGAACCATGGAGAAGGGTGCCAGA
>NW_007731072.1:2351-3859 GCF_000696425.1 Galeopterus variegatus | reverse complement strand
TTCTGAACTTGTAGCTATGAGACTGATCCAGGGTGTTCGCCATTCTTTGGACTATTCCAAGGAACGGGAGTAAAGCAGCTGATTCAGGAAACACTTCTCATTTACACTGCTCCATGTTGTAGCAGGACGTTAGAAAGTCAGGGCCTAACAACATCAATGAAAAAGGCACTAACAGAGAATACCCGTGAATGATACCTCCACAATGGTTATTTGTTCGGCAGTTTCTAGGCTTGTGTCTTTCTACTGCTTTCTCTTTTCTGCCCATAGCCCAAATTACTTGATCGCAATGTGTCTATGTGACAAATAAAGAGAAGCTTTTATCAGGAAAGCAAACATCAAGGACTTGGAGAATTTCCATGCAACCAGTAGCTCCCCTCACTTCTGTACCAGTTCTAGCTTGCTCAAAGGTCTTCTGTGCTCTGACTCCAGAATGCCACTACTCCTGGAAATGGGAAATGCTCTGTTATCATGGCTGATGGTTGCTGTTTCCATTTAAAGGGCTATGACTGAGATGCCATGGATCCAGAAATTTCCACTGTTTAACTGATGCAGAGTGACATGGAAAACAAAAAGAAGCAAAACCTTGTAATAAAAACATATGCTTCTCCTATGTAATCCTCTCCTCTTAATTCTGCAATTCCCTAGCCCCTGCACAAAACAGGGTAGCTGGGAAAGATAAGTAAGCTGGTGTCATTTACTGTACAGAGCTTACAAACATTCGCTATTGTGGTATTGTTTTGTTATGAAAAAAGAACAAGAGAAATGTGTCAGTATCTTGCCATTACAAACAAGGGCTGCACGTGCAGCTGGTTCCCAACTTGGAATAAGAAAGTCAACTGAGTTGAAATATTTGCAGAACCATGTTTATGTTGGTTTAATGTATGATTAACAGTCAATGGGATTGAGTTCTTAACATCATTAATACTTTAAAAAAATAACTCAGGTGACTTAGAGAGATTGGACCACTTGGACTGTATGATAAATTCAAGTTCATTTGGATTGGGTGTTTCATGTTTTCTCTAACTAGTTTGGTTTTCTTGTGCCTCCTGCTAGTGCCTGAAATTCTGGGTTCTATTGAGCAAGGGTGTTGTAAGAATTACCACGTGTAGAACAATGCTGGCAGCTGCCAAGCACTCAACAGTCATCAAAGGAACAAATAAGATGCTTATTCATATTTAAAACTGGATACCAAATAACACAGACCAGATGAAAGTGGCATTTTACTGAACAACAACAGCACAACAGCATCTGGAATGTCTTCTCCATTTTTGGTAGTCTCATTTCAGGGTAGAGCTGAGGCTGAAGTTCAGAAAAAAGATGACAGAGTTGTAGAAAGCAGTATGTATTATACTGTATATATTTTGCTTTAAATCTGTGATATTCAGCTAATAATGCTATAGCCTCAATGGGAAATGTGCTATTTTTCTTTCTTTGTTAGGTAGTTCTTTTTTTTTTTTTTTATGTGACCGGTAAGGGGATCGCAACCCTTGGCTTGGTGTCGCCCGCAC
>NW_007731072.1:0-635 GCF_000696425.1 Galeopterus variegatus | reverse complement strand
TATACCCAGAAGTGGGATTGCTAGATCTTATAGTAATTCTGCCAAGAATGCACAGTTGGGGAAAAACAGTCTCTTCAATAAATGTCATTGAGCAGAAGAAAAAAATTGAACACTTATCTCACGCCATATAAAAAATCAATGAAAAAATGGGAACCTGAAATTGTAAAATTACTAGAAGAAAATGTAGGGGAAAGTTCCATGACGTCAGTCTGGACAATGATTTCTTGGATATGACTGCAAAAGCATGAGCACCAAAGGCAAAATAGACAAATGGGATTGCATCAATCTAGAAAGCTTCTGCATAGCCAAGAAAACAACTAACAGAGGAGTAAAGAGACAACCCATGGACTGGGAGAAAATATTTGCAAACCATACATTTAATAAGAGGCTAATGCCTAAAATATATACGGAACTCAATGTAATAGCAACCCTCCCCCCCTCCCCTGCAACAAATAACCCAGTTAAGAAATGGGCAAAGAACCTGAACAGACATTTCTCAGAAGACATGAATGGCCAACAGATACATGGAAAAATACTCAGCATCACGAACCACCAGGGAAATGTAAATTAAAAACACAATAAAATATCACTCATACCTATTAGAATAGCTGTCATCAAAAAGACAAAAGATAAGT
>NW_007731071.1:149820-175473 GCF_000696425.1 Galeopterus variegatus | reverse complement strand
ATCTTTAACCAAGTGAAAATATGCCTTCCCCTGTAACAGGGAATCCCCTGGGCATGCATTCCTCTGAAGCATTGGTTTTCCTTCAGGATGAGTTTTTCTCTTGCATGGGATTTCAAAATTTTACAGGTAACAGAGTGGTCAGACACATCTCCCTCACATATTCCAAAATTCTGATTTGTTCTGTACATCTGTTGTTATATCTGGATGTAATGCTTTATTACTTCTGGTGGGCCTATGTGACAGTGGTTACACTTTCAGTTTGTGGATCATTCAGTTATCAATATACAAGAGGTTCGTTTATTAAAAATAATAATGTCCACATCTTGCATGGAATCTCTATGAATATATTACAGTGGAATCCTGTCTACCAAATTTGGTAACATAGCTGTAGTTGTTAATTTAATTGAAAAATAAAGAATAAAATATTATTAGCATAACTTAGATACTTTATTTTAACTTAAAAATATGAGTGGACATTCATTGTGAATATTTGGTGAAGGGACAAGACACTTTTTATTTTTTAAATTACAAGACCCATTCTGGCTCTCAGCACAGTCTTTGTTACCACACCCAAAAAGCATCATCAACGACTTCTGGACTCTTTAAAGTGGAATCAAAATCTGGATATACCTGGGAAACAATCAGCATAAATAGTGCCTCTTAATTTGGATGATTCCCTGCATTTTTCAGACTTGTCCATCTAATTTGCCAGGGATATTTTCAGCAATTATAATTTATTTGATTTTATCCAAAGCATTCAACTTGGTTTTCATTGAAACAACTTTGTTTACATCCATATTTCGTAAATTGACATAATATTTAGTAAAATTAAATCACTGCTGCGATGAGCCTGACTGCCATAAGCATGTCTGGGAGTGAAGGTAACTGGCTGCGCTGCACTGGAGAGACAGGGAAGTGTGAACTTGCCGCAGACACGGGTGCCCGGCTCGATGCTGTGCCAGCTCAGGTGTCCCCTGCAGGGGCTGGTGTTGGTGAGGACAGCTTGTCCCACGTTTGCTATTACCCCACAAGTAGCTCATGCATGACTTCTCAACTTTGTCACATGGAGAAGAATGTTGAATGATCGCTCAGCAGTTATGTTCTCTTCCTAACATAAATAGCACAATTTAGTAATTCTTGTTGAAAACACTTATTTCATGTTTATCCCCCCAAAAAGTACGATTCATTTTACACTTTTAAATTTATTATTATTTTTTTAATAGCAAAGTTGTTCCTTAAAAGGTTATACACTTCGGTTTATAGGCAAATGGATTGCTAGCCCTTCAAATCCAACTTTCAGTAATTTACATTCATGCTTCCTAATTACTCCATTCTTTTTCATTCTGCTATGTGGTATATTTCCCAGTGATTGTGTGCTATGTTTCACTTGTCACAGATTCAAATCTCCCTTGATATTGGAGTCCTGCTTACTGTTTGTTTTTACAGAGTTATCTGGAATTGTAAAAATTTAGTGTTTTCATCATTAATTTTATACTTTAATGAACTAGTGTTTTGCAAATAAATAATCAGTTTTTGTGAATTAAATATCTAACACAACACGATATAAATAATAACAGATTTGACTTCTGTAAATAACTTGAAACAAAATGAAATTACATTGTATGTTGTTAATTAAATGTTAAATGTAAGGCAATTTAAATGCATGTTGTCAGACATAGATCAACTGACAGATTTAGCATCCATAATGTACGCACAGACTTTTAGTGTCTTATGATTATTAATATGAATGAAATGAGTTTTTACTGAAAATAATAACGAACTCTAGTGAGGTGTGTGTGTGTGTGTGTGCGTGTGTGCGTGTGTGTGTGTTGGGGTGATCTTGCACTTGGTACTCTTCCAAGAGAAAATGCCGAGCCACCTGTAGACCACTTGGCAGACTGTGGACACCATGTCTGTGGGCCACACTGTGCGGAGCAATGCTGGGAAACTTTGCTGGTCCTGGTCACTAATCCAGGCTACCCTCATCTGTGGTGAGTTCTCCTCTGGGACCCTTCCCTGTCAGTGGCCCTTGGCAGGTTCAGTCCAACCCATTGGAAAGGACTTGCTTCCCAAGGGAAGGCTCCTCTCCTCCCTGAATCTCTTGGGTCTCTCTGCAAACGTATCCACTTGTGCCTCGGTGTCCAGCTTTGCCAGGGTACCCTGGGAAATGCTGCCAAGGGTTCAATGTACCATCTCTCCTTGTGCTTACAAAACTGGGGGAACATATTCAAGAGAGTCTTGTTTTAATAAAGAAAACCTGTTTTCTTCTCCTTTAGACTTAAGTTTGGTGTCACTCCCTCAAGTTGTGAGAAGATGCTGTTTTCACACACACATACAAAACCTTGGTAGTTTACGACCTATGATGAGTTTGTAGGCTTTATTTGAGTTTTGCACATGTGCTATTCACCTGCTTTGACAGAGGTAAAGGAGGAGAAGACCACAGTCCTGTAGGCCATCTTGACCTTGAGTGAAGGTGAAGATCATGTGATGCTGACCGTGACCTTGGATGTTTACCAGTGACACCATCATGGCAACGGGCTGGAGAACACACCCACAATTCAAGCAGTTCCTGACATAGTGAAATGGGTATGAAGATGGCTGAAAATTACATTTCTAAAGGACAACTTTAAAACACATAATATGACCATGATGCAACCGAAATGTAATAATCCAAGTTAAAATAGAAACAGTAAGATATTACTTCTTTTTTTCAGCTTTTGTAGTTCCTAATATTTCAGAAGGGCTTAATTATTAGTATTTAATACTAAATTATTAGTATTTAGTTCCTAGTACTTTAGAAGGGCTCAAATACACATGTATTTATATCCAGACATTAACAACTAGAATTTAATTATCAGTGTCATAATACATATTCTCTGACACCAAAAATGTGCAGTCATCAGGGGGTCATTGCATTTCCTTTGTAAAATGAAAAAACTTAGAAAAAGATATTATGGAAAATGTTCACAGGATACTGCCTTAGGAAAGAAACAAAAACTGACATCAAGTCGCCCAGGTTTGTGTAGGCATGCTAGGAACTAGAAATGGCACATTACAGGTGCTGTGTGGATCTCAACTCTGACCTTTTGATCCTGTGAGCCAGGCCCAACCTACTCCTTTCTTGAATTTTCCACAAGCTTCACCGGACAGGGGCAAACATTCCTCCTCATTCTTCACAGCAATCTCAGCAGCTGAGCTCTTTTCTCATTCTCTCTTCCCCTGTCTTCCAGCACCCATGGACCTGCCACAGCAGATCTGATCCAGCCTCCTCCACCATAGCAAGTGCTTGGTCTGGAGTGGGGTCTAACTGGGCATCGGGGAATTTGAACTGGGTACAGAGGAGCCCACAGAGCAAGAGTGTCTTTCACAGCAAAGAGGGAAGATGGGGGTGGAGGGCAGCCTTGGCTGCAGGGCAGAGAGAAGCAGCCTGAGCAGGGACTGTTCTGCCAACAAACCACTGGGCCCTTAGCTGCTTTGCAATGACAGGTGCATGCCAGGGATTGCTTTTATTTTATACGTTTATGCTGTTGTAGTTCTTTCTCCTCCTCCACTGCTTTCTCCACCTCCTCCTTCTCTTGTCCTCTGGACAGACTGCTACTGGTTATTCCAGAACAAAATGCTTTGTGGCGAGGCCGTTGTGTGCGTTTAACCCCAGGGACTCCTGGTTTGTGGAGCAGTTGTTTCAAAAAAATTTTTTTCCCTAGAGTACTGTACACAGTTTGTATGTGTTTTCATTTTTAAGACTGATGAATCTGATGAAAATTTAATGTACATTAACTGTGTTTGTGGCCTCTAGTTTCCCTTTATTAGCTAACAGGTCTTTAGTGATATGCTTAAATGTCAAGTTCATTTACATAGGATAGTAAAGATTTTAGGATTAAGAGAGCAGGTCTTTAACTAGACAAGAAATATGAATTTATAGCTTTAACTACCACCACTGTCTGATCTGTGAACATCTAATTGAATATAATAGCATTGCAAACCATTTTTTGGCTTTAATGAACTCTTCATATCTAAACTCAAGGATTATCTGACTGTTGGAATTTGGGAAATATATGTAGATTTTCTGATTTACCTGTTGTTTGTTTCCCACCTTCCCCGCCCCCCTGCCCCCAGCAAAACCCCTACTTTCTTCTGCAGTGCCCACTGACCATTTGTAGGTAAATACATTGCTTAAAATCATTAAAGCTAAGACCGGACTTCTTGTGGCATGACAAAACAAAAACAAAAATACCCCCCCCACACACACACACCCAAAGTACTTTCTCATTTGCTTAAATCCTTGTCATTTGGGTTACTAATCCCTGGAAGACCGGACTTCTTGTGGCATGACAAAACAAAAACAAAAATACCCCCCCACACACCCAAAGTACTTTCTCATTTGCTTAAATCCTTGTCATTTGGGTTACTAATCCCTGGCAACTGAATGCATCCCAAGCCAATGCCATGTGTCGGCTTTTTCATCTATTTATGCTGCTCTATTTTTAGTGTGATAGCATGTTCCAGCAAGGAAGATGTTGTCTTAATTTCTCTGCTAATTTCCTTCCTTCTGGTTATATACTCACTTCTCCCCTAAAATCCTTTTAAGATGACCTTGGAACTCCTAGTCCTGTATTCTGTCTGCATCTTTTCATATATGCTCTTTCTCTCTCTCCTCTTCTCTCCGTCTTGTAGTGGCAGGTTTCCTCAGCATGGCACCGCTGGATCTGCAGTCCACATACTCTGCTATTGGCTGTAGCCACCAGCTGCTGTTTCCATGGAGGCGTCCGATTCTTCACTCCCAAGGCTACTCTTGATCTGGGGCTGCTGGCTTCTGCTGGCAGTCCTGGCTGCTGATGTGGCTGCAGTGAGCTAAGCACACGACTCAGAGGACCCTGAAGCCTGGCTGTCTAGGTTTCTCTGCAGAGTCATTCTCCTGGTGCACGTCTTTCACGCTGCTGGTTTTCCTCATGTTGATGGGGAGAGCCCCGTGCCATTCAGAGGAGTCAGTGGTGGAGCCCGTGTGTCTCCCTTCACGCCTTGTGAGCAAGCTGGTGGGGCGTGGTAAGGGGCAGGCTGTCCCGCTCAGGACCTGCTGGGCAGAGAGGCCTGCGGGATTCACTGCAGTTAGTTTCCAAGGTCAAGAGCAGTGGAGAATTGGGGGTCGTGTGCCTGTGCAGGGCTCGGGTTGCCCTTCTCCTGTCCCTTCTTTCTCTCCCTCTGTCCTCTGGTACTGCTGTGGAGGTTGAGGGTCACCTGCTTCCCCACCCCCTTGGGTCCCAGCACTCCCCCCAGGTGCAGGGTCCTGGCCGGGCGTTTCCCCAGAGCACAGTCCTGCACAGCCATCAGGAAAGGGAGCCAGGCGGCCCCTGTCCCCACCTTAGGGAGGACAAGGAGCACTGTCCAGCTACCCTTCAGTACCGTGAATTGTAGTTTACTCTGATATGTCTTTTAACAATTCGATCATGTATTTTTTTCATATATTCTTGAATAATGTTGGTCTGCTCTTGGTCTCCTGTCTTTTTTCCTCTCCCAGAACTAGGAGAGGACTTCAAAAGGTTCATGGGGTGATTCGTATTACTTTTCAATTCCATTTTTCATGAACTTTTGAAGTACTGCTGGGGGTATTTTAAGAGGAACAACAGTCTCCCACCTGAAACCTTTGCAAGCCTCCCCTTGTGCTTGTGAGGAAAGGAAAGTACTCCATGGGGTGGTCGGCGGGTGTCCCTGAGTGGTCTGGCCGCCCCTTCCTCCCCAGTGCCCCCTGCCCCTCTCTGCCCTGGGGGCCAGGGTGAGGTCTTCTGATGTCCCAGTGCCCCACCCCCAGAGGCTCGCAGGAGCTGCTCCCTGCTCCTCACCCACCCTGACGGGGCTCCTTCTTACAACCTCTTGTTCCTTTCCTTATGCAGCACTTAAACACTCATATGCAGAGACACAAACATACACAAATACATACACAAACATACATGTACACATACTCACACACATATACAGAGATACAAACACACAAATATACAGACATACACACAAACACATACACACACAAATACAACACGTACACATACTTAGACATAAACACACACACACATACAGAGACACAAACACACACATGGACATACACTCAAACACACATACATATACAGAGATAAAAACACACACACACATACACACAAACACATAAATGCATATGTACATACACTTACATGCAAACACGCACATACAGAGACACACACAAATACATACACAAACACATTCACGTCTACTTACACACATACACATACAGAGACACAAAAATACAGGGACATACACACTAATACACATGAACACATGTACACACAAATGCTACATGCACACATACACAAAAAGACACACACACACACGGACATAACAAACACACAAATGCATATACACATACACTTACAAACACACAAGTTTACACTTAGACACTCAGTAAGTATTTCCTGAATTAGTTCATAGAGGTATTTGATATTTGCGTCTCTTTTATGCATTTATTCATTCATTGTGGTTAACAATTTCAAGGAGGCCCTTAACATTTATGGATGCAGATTAGGCCCACACACTGTAATTTATCACGAATGTAACTATCAACTGTTGCATAAAACAAACCCCATTCTCCTACCTGACAAACACAGGATGCGGTAGAAGTCAAGTCTGAAAGTGTGTCTCTCGAGGGACCACAGCAGTGGGCGCCTTCTTTCTCCCTGCTGCAGGGGGCCTCACCACACACTTGTCTGCCTGGACACAATGGCCCACATGCCCAAACTTTGTCCTGACCTGTCAAGTGTGGCTCCCTCTGCCTCCCATCCCTCCCCCACCTTAGGGGAGCACACGCCTGGTCTGCCCTCAGCTGTCACACCATGCCCAAACTTTGTCCTGACCTGTCAAGTGTGGCTCCCCCTGCCTCCCATCCCTCCCCCACCTTAGGGGAGCACACGCCTGGTCTGCCCTCAGCTGTCACAAGTTTGAACCTGGTCCTGCATCTGGGCTCAGAGTTTGGAGCCAGTTTAGCAGTGAATTCTGAGGTTTCCATTTTGTGCATGTGGTCTAGAAGATGAGCGTGGGTTCTGAGTGGGCACATTCCTCCACGTCTCTCTGTGGGGAGGGGAGTGGTTTGAAGAAAAGCCAGAATTGTGCTTTTTAAATCAAGGGGGTCCAGGGTGGAGCCCCTGTTGCCTGGGTCTAGGGTTGTTTCTGGCTTAAAGGAAATGAATTAGTATATGACATCAGGTGTAAACATCAGAGTTACTGAGCATAGCAGACCACTGGGGAGGAAAGACGAGGAAGCAGACTTTGATGTCACACTGTGCACAGTGCTGTGACATGCAGGACCGGCTTCAGAAAGGTTATGCTGTGGTGGCTGATCCGTGAATGTCGGGAAAGGCGAGGAAGTGGGGCATGTTGCTAGTGTCCACAGAGTGAGTGGGCACAAGAAGTGCATAGCTGAGTTTATTTGGATGCAAATTACACAAACCCCAACTCATAGTAAGGTTTTTGTTTATTTGTTTGTTTTCATAATTTAAGTTCAAAACACGCAGTTTCAGAACACTGGATGAGAGAATCAGTGGTAGTGGAGCTGGTGTTTCTGTCTCTCTTTTGGCCTTTCCCTTTCAGCCGTGGCAATCTTTCCTCAGAATTGCATTCATGCAAGGGAGGAGCAGGGTGGGGAGGGGAGTGAAAGTGGTCCTCTCTCTGAGGCACTGTTGCTTTATTCCACAAGAAATGCACCAAGAACACCCCGAGCTCTTGTTAGCGGAGACGTGCACATGCCCAGCCTGGGCTCATCTCGGCCACAGAGAATGGGACACAGTGAGGGCTCTCCCCCTTGGGCCCAGAGGGGCTCTCCAACCTGGGAGGAAGATATCTCTTCCCTCCATGTGAATAAAACAGTCTCTCTTAATTGGGAAGAAAGATGTGGGTGAGATGCTGTACAGAAGACGAAGGACTTCCATCCACCTCAAAAAGGATTCAGCATATCTGGGAAGTTCTGGTGACTTGGTATGTTTGGAATAAAAGGTATGAGGATGGATGCACTAAGAGGCTGCAGAGAAAGAAGGAGCTGTGCGAATGAGTTTGGAAATTTCCCATTACTCAAGGGATTCCCATCTATCTTTAAAAAACAGGGAAAAAAGTATATATAATAATGAACTATTTTCAATGAGTAGAAGTTTAAATTCATGGGCAAATAGACATCACAAAGGAATCCCAAAAGCATCTGCAGCTATTTGGAAAATGGTTGCACATGCATGGGAGTAGCTCACACTCATGACGTATGCCGTTTCCATGCTGTGTTAGCTTTTTCAGTGCACAGGGAGGTGTTTTAATTAAGAAAATGACGAGATCAGTTTTGCCTTTGACTTAGTTTTGTGGCTGGAAGAAGGAAGTCTTGAGGTGATTAAACAAGTTAGAAAACTCTTGCCTGAACCCTAGTAAGAGATGATAAGAGCTGGAATTAAAGCCATAAGGAGACTTGTGAAGAAGGAAGAATCCAGAGAGATTAGGGACCACTTTCTCCTAGAAGGTCTGCTCAGGCAAGAGTCATGGCACCTGCGATCTGGCACAGAGTAAACGCTCGCGAATGTGCACCGATGACTAAGTAATTGAAAGGACAGTAGTGGGGAGGAGGAAGTTGGAGTCCGTTTAGTCAGGCTGAGCTTGAGGGTCTTGCAGAGCAGCTAAGTGGAAGTGTGTTGGACCAGTGGACACATAGATCAAGAATTTAGGAGACAGATTTGTGTTGAATAGATGTAGGGCATGTCAGCATGAAGAAGAGAACTAAAATCAGAATTTCGGGGAAGGGCCAGCCTGGTGGCGCACTGCTACAGTGCACCGCTTGGGAGCGCGGCGGCACTCCCGCCGAGGGAGTAGATGTAGGGCATGTCAGCATGAAGAAGAGAACTAAAATCAGAATTTCAGGGAAGGGCCAGCCTGGTGGCGCACTGCTACAGTGCGCCACTTGGGAGCGCTGCGGCACTCCCGCCGAGGGTTCGGATCCCACATACAGACCGGCCGCTCACTGGCTGAGCGAGGTGCGGGCGCAACACCGAGGGTTGCGATCCCGTTGCCGGTCATGGAGAAAGACAAAAAGGAAAAAAAAAAAAAAGAATTTCGGGGAAGATCAAGTGAAAAGAGACTGAGAAGAATCCTAGCAAAGGAAAACCAGAAGAACATATTAAATTTAGGGAAGCAAGGCAGAAAAAGGTTCCATCAACTCTGCCAACTGAGCAAAGCCAATAAGCAAAGTAAGGGTTAGGATGCTTCTGTTGGAGGTTGTTAATGACAGTAGCAGAAACACGTCCAAAGGAGCACTTGGCAGAAAGCCAGGCTGGAAATGGTCACCCCTCCCACCACCAGCATAAAAGCACATTTGCGTAGTATGCAGGAGTGCTGAAGTTTGGGTATAGGCAGGGGAAATGTACATATATATATATGGTTTAGGTAAGAGCACAGGAAACTAAATGTCACCACCAAGGACAAAATACATACAAAATATACAAGGGGCGGTTGGGAGGATGGCAGGAGAAGTGGAAAAGAAATAGGTGCTTCCACTTAAGGGAAGGCACGTAGCAGACCGCCAGTGCCACCGAAATTCACAGAAGAGACCAGGTCCAAAAAGAACTTCAACTCTTAAAATGTTCGAAAGAACACGTTATCGGTTGCTGTTATTTTAGTTGAATTGAGGATATAGTCCAGTACCTATAATCATGTAACATATGCATAGAAAGTTTAAATTGTCAGATATATAATACATATATAAAATACGTTGCTTCAATATTTTTTTTCCTCTTACCTTCTCAGGAAAGCTCAGTAGAGCATAAACAGAGACAAGGTTTTACTCAACAACAGATTTTCTTTTTTCTCAATTCATTTCTATAGTCTTTGTAAACTTTGTAGTTACTGAGAATTTACTACATTCTTCAAAAATATTATTGTGCCTGTTTTTAATTAAAATCGGTGCATCAGGTGCACAGCATGGATGTAAAAGTAATAGGGTCATTTTTTATCCTGGACTTTCTTCAATGTGTGGTTGGTTTTTGCCCCTAATTGTCCACTAGAGCTTACAACATTCGGCCTATTATTTGTTTATATTTCACTTTTTTATCCAAACTTGCTATCAGGCACAGTAGGCTGATAGAATTTTCTTCCTATGGAATTTAAGTCTCAGCATTTTGATTGTAAAAGCCTTCAAAGCATTGATAATGGTTCTCGTAGTCTGTAAGAAACATTAAAATATTCTTGAAGCATGGTGATTTAATGTCTTCAATTTATTTTATTGAAAAGTAAGAAATATCAGTGAGAAAAGTCAGTGAATAATGGCTCAACCAGTCAAGATCCTTCAAACACATTGTCCTTTGGCTCAGAGTCTGATTAAAATATGCAGTGAGACCCCCTAGAAACTGGGAAAACCAGAAGAGTCTGTTATAGTAATTGTCTCCTGTGCCCTCAATATGCATGTGCTATTCTGCTCAATTATTATCAAGTATATGCTGTCGGGTATCAGTCTTTATCATATATTTTTCTTTTTGTTTATTTCCTGTTTTCTTAATTAAACTGAAAAGTCCTCACAACAGAGAACTGGACCATCACCTTCCTCAGTCTCCAGATCTGCCCCTCAGGGCCACCGGGTTCAGGATTTGTTAAGCATCCTATGATTCTGTAAAGCAAGCTTGGTGTTTTTCTGCAAAGCATCCATTTCAGACCTCGTCTTTGGACAGATGATCTGGTCCCCAATTTGACAGAGGAAATAGCAATCATCTGGTGCCCACTATTGGCTGCCCACTTCACTTCACCTCCCTGCACTCTGTTCTGCCTGAGGTGGCAGACAGGGGTGTCTCTCCTGCTACAGGCTCTAATGCCACTTCCTTCCTCTCCTTTTTCCTGTGAGTACTGTTCCACCTGTGGTCCTCCTCTCTGTTGTACCAACTGCTGTCAGTCAGCATTTGCACAGATTTAATCTCTAAACAAGAAAGGACTCATAGCCAGCGTCTGTGGTCCAACACCACCTTATTCACAGTTGGAATCCTTCGACTATACCACACTCTTGCTGATATTTCCACCTTCTCTTTCTATTATTGCTAATACAGATGCTCCTTGACTTACCACGAGATTATGTCCCAGTTAACCCACTGTAAGTTGAATATATCAAGTCAAAAATGTATTTAATACACCTAACTACCGAATATTGTAGCTTAGCCTAGCCTACCTTAAATGTGCTCAGAACATTTGCATTAGCCTAGAGTTGGGCAGAATCACCTAATATAAAGCCTATTTTATAAAAAAAAAAGTGTTGAGTATCTCATGTAATTCATAGAATATTGTAATAACAGTGAAAAATAGGCTGGTTGTAGGGTACCATCGTAAAGTTGAAAAATTGTAAGTTGAACCATGATAATTTGGCAACCATGTGTACGGAGTAGGTGATGTTGTGGACCCCAGACTCTGTTGAGCACAAGACATACTTTAGGAGCTTGTTCACATTTCTGAGTAGATCCTTAGTTACTTGGATTCATTTGGTCTACAGTAGAACTCAGAAATTAAATTTTTTAACCATTATCCCAGGTGATTCTGAAAATGCGGTATGGTTGTATAGGTTTCCTGGCTCAACTTAGGCTTTCTCAAGCATGTTTCAGTCTTTGCAGCTGCTTCCGCTAGTAGTTACTGGATGAATCTCTGCAATTCAGGGCGTGTTGTAAGCCTGATTCTTCACTGATGCGGATGCTCGATTAACATTCTGTTCCCACAGATGCCTTCCACCACAGTTCCTTTTCTCCAAGCTGCTGAGCTGGGGGCAATTATAGCCACTTCTTTTTACACATGTCTGCGTATTCCCTGGTGAGGTTTATGAGACATAAACATTCATCCAAACCATCCCCTTCCCAAAGACAGCAGAACCTGAGTTGCCGACAGACTGGACCGTCTCCTGAGCAGACCACCACGTGCTAGACCCAAGAAGGGAGAGGTTCCCCTGGGCAGCGGCGGGCATCCGTGAAGACAGGGCTGTGACAGTCTATCACCTGTCAGCTCTAACGTCCCAGTTAGGGGGCCAGCAACTATTACTATGGAAATTTGTTTCTCAAAAATAATTCTGCAAAAGACATACTTTATGTTATCTCATAGGCCTGAACTTAAGAAAATTGGGGAAAAAAAACGGAAAGGCTTTTTTTTTTTTGTCTCAGTGAATGACACTAGAGTACAGCATTTCCTCCCTGGGATTCCACGGGAGAGAGAGCCAGGAATTGTGAGTAGGGTCCAGATCACCTCCAATGAGATGAGACTGACAGTGGGGCTGTTTTGGTCACTCTAATAAGAACTGTTGTATCTTGATAGCTTGGAAATACTTATGGAAAATAAAAGCAGGCAGGGGGAGAAGGGAGTGATGAACACTCCACTGGCAGATGCAGAGAGATTTCCGGAGGAGATGTCTGTGCACTGGGCTAGTGGCAGAGTAGGTACTGACAGAGGGACAGAAGGGAGGGTGTCAAAGAGGATTCCAGACAGTGAATCCAGCTGCCAAGACGGACTCACAAGACAGAATGACATGCTCAGGGAGCAGTGCTCTGTGTTGTGACAGTTCTGGAGTATAAACTGTAAGGGACAGCAGGAAGGGAGAGGATATTAGGTGAGGCTCAGAGCTGGGTAGGTTTAGTAGGGATCTTGGGATTTGCTCTATCGGCACAATGTGTGCATATACAAGGCATGCAATAAATGCTGATTAAATGAGAAATGTATGACAAACTCTGCATGTCAGAGCAAAGCATGGTGACTCTGTTGTCCCTAAGACTCTTCCTGGATCTCTCAGGGAACATCCTAGAAACCCCATTTCATACCCCTGAATCCATCACCATTGATTATCTCACTTCCTGCTTAAAAAAAAAAAAAGCACTTCCGGATTTCAGAAACCCAAGGCTTTGAGACTCATGGTGAAAAAGAGTTTGTGAGGCTGGTTTTGTAACCAGATAGTGAGTGCTGCCTTGGCGTGGTGCAGCAGCTAGCAGAATGTCATGGGACCTGAGCTGAAACCTTTGCAGCAATTTGAAAACAGAAGGGGAGCATCTCTGGGGATTTAAAGAGGTTCTAAGCAAGGGAAAGATTAGCAAAGCTTTAGTGGGAAATTTAAATCCGTATCTCAAATTTGAAGTAGAGATTCACGAGATGGGCCTAATTCTTTCTTTGGTTATCTAGTGTCCAGGGACTCCCTCTGTTTTGTATAGCTAACCTTTGGAAAATGGGAGTAAAAATCAGTGAAAATCTACTTACTGGAATTCAATGAATATAATTAAATTAGGCTTCCGTTCCTTAGAATTCAGCTTAGGGTTGCTGGTGTAAAAGGGGGAACAAGGGTTGAACAAGAAAAAGAGTTTTAAAGCCCAAAGATCTATGAAACATTTCCAACCTGTAGGATGATATTTCTAAAGCACAAAATAGTTCACTCTCAAGAATTATTCACAGTGTTGGGAGAGAACAAGTTGTTTGTAAGAAAGACTAATTTTTTTTTTTTTTTTGTCCTTTTTAAGACCGGCCGCACTGCGCTCACCCAGTGAGTGCTGTGAGCGTACTGGTCATCCCTATATAGGATCTGAACCTGCTGCGCTCCCAGCGCCGCACTCTCCCGAGTGCACCACGGACTCGGCCCAGAAAGACTAATTTTTACATGATTTATTTTTTCCCTAAAAATTGACATTTGTGATAATTGAAAATAAATATATGCAATTAAATAATTAAAAACTTCTGTCACATTTTTCCCCCTGCTTTTGTTCTTGTTTTAAGGAGATGTAAAAGTATTTTTTTTCCCTAAAAATTGACATTTGTGATAATTGAAAATAAATATATGCAATTAAATAATAAAAAACTTCTGTCACATTTTTCCCCCTGCTTTTGTTCTTGTTTTAAGGAGATGTAAAAGTATAACACAGAAGAGAACTGTATTTTTGTCTTACAGAGTATTTTATATTCTCCAGGTGCAATGTCCACGTTTTTGGCTTTTTCTCATCACCAATAATTACTTCGATCTCTTTCTTGGTATTTTGAGTGCTACTTTTTTTTTCTTTTTTCTCCTAAGAAGTCTTGACTTTTGGAGGCGTTCTCCCCTTTGTTTCTTCAGTGTTTCTAACTGAAATTTCTTTGATGTTACTTAGACACTTACAGCTCTTGTGTATTCTTGGTGAACTTGAAATACTTAAGAATTAGAAAGAAACAGCAATGTCAAGGGTTTCTCTTAAGACACAGTCTGTTCAATTCTTGGAGAATAATTGCTTCAAATTAAAAAAGAACTCTTAATGTAAAAAAGATTAAAAAAAAAAAAAACTTTTAGAGAAAGTTTCAGCCACTCCAGAAGGACGGACACTAATGAGAATCTCTTCCTCATTCTCTGCCTTGGAGATCTGAGGCTGTCAGGGAAAGCATCTGTGGAAACAGAAATTTGTTGCTCACAGTCCAGGAGATTTGGTTTCTGGTGAGGACCCCCTTCCTGGCTCACAGATCAGGCTTTCTGGTTCAATGTCTTCTTGGCGTGGCCTCACCTGGGGTGAGGGGTCTCTCTGAGTCTCTTTTATAAGGGCACTAATCCCACTCATGAGGATTCTACCCTCATGATCTAATCATGTCTCCCAAGCCCCACCCCCTGATCCCATCCCATTGGCTAGGATTGCTACATCTGGATTTGAGGACAACACAAACATTCAGCCTATACCAGCCAAGAAGCCTGTGTGAATAGTGGTGTACCAAACAGCTGTGTACCCTGGGTGGAGCCCAGCCCGGTCTGCTCAGCATTTCACCTGCTCCTCCTTGGCAGGACTGTGGCCTTTTCTCTTCCTACCACCACCACTCGTTAGCTTCCAGGTCCTTCCTTCTTTCGTGTGGACTCATGAGTGTCTTGGGATATCCATGTGGAGTGGGGAAGGCTGTCTGCCTGGGATCCCAGGTGGCCCCACACCATTTCAGAGCAGAGATAGTCCACAGCCCTGCTGTGTGGTCATCAGATATAGCAGTGGCAAAGAGGAGAGGTGAGTCCTTTTCAGTCTCTGACAGGATGGGCACCCAGTGCAGCCAGGCTGTAGCAGGCATGGGGTTTATGATGACCCAGGCCCAGTCCTCACCTTTCCCAGTGCCCTTTCCTGACATGCCTCCCTGTTTTAGTTCACTTTGGTGTTGCTATAACAGAATACTTGAGACTGAGTAATTTGTAAAGAAAAGAGGGTTATTTGACTCACGATTCTGGGACAGTTGCATCAAGTGCAGGCTTCGGGCTGCTTCTACACATGGCGAACATGGCAGGGCAACCAGCACGTGCAAGGAGATCACATGGCCAGAGGAAGCAAGAGAGAGAGGGAGGGGAGGTTCTAGGTCCTTTAAACAACCAGCCCTCATGGGAACTAATAGAGCAAGAACTCACTCACCACTCCCACCCCCAGGGCATTAATGTATTTGTAAGGGATCCATCCCCATGACCCAAACACTTCCCAACACTGCCACATTGGGAATCATATTTTAACATGAGCTTCAGGCAGAGAACACATCCAAACCATATTACCCTTACTGTGTGCAGAGTTCAGGCCTCCCTCCTGTGCCCTCTGTGCTCTTGGTTGTCATCAATGTTTGCCTCCCTCTGTCCTCCCTGTGAGCCAGGAGATCTTTAGTCTGGGGATGGCGTGAGAAACCCCATTGTCTCTCTTATTTGTCTGTGTCTAGAGTCCTCTCTTCTACCTTAAATCTTTCAGCAGATATGGCCAAGAAGACCCCTTTTTCTCTCTTACTGAGGACACATATTGTCCCCTGTGGCAAAATCACTACCCACATTGTATGAGTTTGCTAAGGCTGCCAAAACAGAGCACCCATACCGCAAACTCGGTAAACTAAAGCAACACAAATCTATTGTCTCACAGGTCTGGAGGCTAGAAGTCTGAAGTCAAGGTGTCAGTAGGGCCATGTAGTCTGAAACTTGTACGGAAGGATGCTTCTTTGTCATTTCCAGCTTCTGGTGGCAGCTGGCCACCCTTGGCATTGCTTGGCTTGCAGCTGCAGCACTCCAGTCCCTGTCATCACATGGCGTTCTACCCATATGACTCTGTCTTCACGTGGCCATCTTCTTAGAAGGACACCAGTGATACTGGGTTAGGGCCCTACCCTAACAACCAGCTCCAGTATGACCTCATCTTAACTAATTACATCTGTAGTGACCCTATTCCAAACAAGGTCACATTCTAACTTCAACATATCATTTTGTAATTCAACCCATTACACTCCATGAGAACAAAACAAAAACTACTCCATGGTTTTATCTCTCTGCCACAATCCCCTTTCTTCAGACTGTTTCTGGGTTGGCTGCTCCCCTAATTCAGAAGCAAGAGGTGAGAAAGAGACCAAATGTGGGAGCCAGGTACCCCTGAGAGTCACCAGCTCCAGGGAGGCAAGTGAAGTTTTGCAATCACAGCTAAAGAGGAGCTTTCTACCTGGGCCCTGAGCCTCATCCCTGAGTGGTCTTTGTAGGGCTTAATTGGCAGCATGCATTTTATCTTAGTCTCTGTATTTTATCTCATAGTTGCTTCCAGTCCCTTCATTTAGTCTTCCTGCCATGCTCCTCTCTGCAAGGCATTTCTGTGAAATAAATTTTACAAGAAACTACAGCCTACTACTTAATCTTCATACATATATGAACTTCAAGAAGTTTGTGGAAAAATGGAAATAAAAGATAAAAATAAAAAAGTATATAAACTTTATTTCTCAACATAAGCTCTACCAAGTTCAAGACACTTTTGTAAGTAATGATAGCAACCATTTAGTCTGTCCCCAAAGAACTGAAGACCCTGGGAATTTAACCATGTCAATGCAATCTTTCTTACATTTTTATCTGAAGAAAAATGGATGCCCTATAAAGATTATTTTAAGATTAGGAAACAAAAAAATGTCAGAAGGAGCCAAATCCAGATTGTATGGTGGATGCCTAATGATTTCTCCTCAAAACTCTTACAAAATTGCTCTTATCTGTTGAGAGGAATGAGCAGGAACATTGTGGTGGTGGAGAAGGACTCTGGTGAAGCTTTCCTGGGCATTTTTCTGTTAAAAATTTGACTTTTTCAAAACACTCTCATAATAGGCAGATGTCATTGCTCTTCATCCCTTCAGAAAGTCAGCAAGCAAAATGCCTTAAGCATCTCAAGATATCATTGCCATGACTTTTCCTCTTGACCGGTCAGCCCACTTTTGCTTTGATTGGACCACTCCCACCTCCTGGTAGCCATGGCTTTGATTGTGCTTTTTGATTGTGCTTTGGTAAAGCCCGTACAATCTTGCTACAATTTTTCAAAGAAATGCTTCAGGATCTTGGTCTCAGTTGTCTAAAATTTCCATTAAATTTTAAGTGCTCTGTTCTTGTGCAGCTGATCTGGGCTCAACAGTTTGGGCACCCATGGAGCAGAAAGAATTTTTCAGTCAGAATTGAGTCAGCTGAACCAATTGAGATGTCTGTGGTGCTGGCTACTGTTTCTGCTGTTAATCATCAGTCCTGTTCAATTAGAGCACAAACAGGATTAAATTTTCGTGCATATTGATGTGGATGGTCTGCCGGTGGGCTTCATCTTCAACATTGTCTTATCTCTTCTTAAAACAAGTTATCTACTTGTAAACTGCTGATTTTGAGGAGAGTGTTGTCCCCACAAACTTTTCATAAAGCAATACTATGATTTCGGCACTCTTCTCCCAAACTTGTGCATAAATTTGATGTTTGTTCCTGTTTCAATGTTAGCAGAATTCGTGTTGCTCTGATAGGGGCTCTTTTCCTTTTCAGACATGTTATAACAAGAAAGTATGAGTTTATTTTGGTGCAAAATATTTTGAAATGCATGCATGGATTTTTCATAATATGCATTTTCAATGGAACTTTTGAAAACCCCTCATACACAAACACCCACACACACGGATGTATGGGCTCACACTTTTCTCTTTCTTAAAGTCTAGTGCCATTTATTATTTGTGGACACATATATGTTTTGGGGAAGAAACAGCTTATTAATGTCGAGAACACTGATATTTTTTCATCAGAGCAAAAATAGAGAATGGTGTAATTTAAAAATCCTCAGGAAATGATATTTTCTTATAGAGGAATATGGGCGGAAGTCTGAGTTTGTGACTGTGTGTGGTGTGTGTGAGGTGTGTATGTATGAGTGTGTGTGTGGTGTACGTGTGTGAGTGTGTGTGTGTGTGTGTGGTGCATGTGAGTGTGTAGTGTGTGTAAGTGTGTGAGTGTGTGTGTTTTCATTACAGAGAACAAGATATTCTTTGACTCCAGGACTTCTGTGGGGCATCGCAGCCCAGCCTGTCATGGTGTCTGAGTGTGTGTTGGGGCACAGTGAGCATTCGGGGCTGTGGAAACTCAAGCCGTCCTTTAGTGGGGTGTATGAAGACGCGGGGTCCTGGCCTGGAGGCGAAGAGACGTGGGTTTAAGAGCACGTGCCAGCGCTTCCTCGCTTCTGGTTCTGAGGTCCTCTCCTGCCTCAACTGTCACGTGTGGATGTAGCTCTGCCATCTGGGCCTCCACGAGGACTGGGGATCTAGCGGGCCCTTGTCTAACACGGTGGCTGGCACGTAGTAGATGCACCTTAATTTTAGGTGTTATTTGATTTGAAAATAATATTTGTCTACATCAAAATGAAGCAACAAGTGGGGATGAACTGTGGAGGCAATTTTGAGACTGTTTTTAAGCATCAGATATATTCGCAGAGTTGATGTATCAGATACTATAATGCATACATTGCAGTATACTAGACCACGCTCTGCACACTTATTTCTCTCATTTGATAATGGTATTTGATTTGTACATATCATGCCCATTGCCATCCAAACATACTTTTTTGTTCATTCTTAAGCAAATTGGAAATATGTCATTTTTATAAGTATACCTTCCCTTTTGCACAACTGGCATTTTTTTCTTTATAGGATCAGACTGTCGACTTTTAGGAGCCTTAGGGTCCCAAAGGACTTGCTTCTACAGAAGCTCCATGTATTTAAACGCTCTTGCTCAACACGACTTTGCATAGCCCCATATGACCTGCTTGCCGAGGAGTACTAATAAGCTGAAGAAAGAAGCAGGTGCCCCACATTTTCTTATTTAGTGCCAGTCAGAATTGGTGCACAAAGCTTGAAGCAATGTGTGCTCTTGTTTCTAACACATTCACTACAGTGGGAAGAATTCTGAGATGGCCCCAAGATTCCTACCCCTGGTGGCCGTGCCCTGTAAAATCCCCTTCCCTGGGTGCAGGCAGAACCCGTGAATAAGAAGTCGTATCACCCTTATTGACTTTGAGTTCATCGATTGGGTGAGCCAGACATAATCAGGCAGGTCCTTAAGGAGCAGACTGGAAGTGTAAAAGCCTGTGACAGCCCTCTTGAGGGTCTTGATACTTCGGGTCTTGAGCTAGGACTTACATCTCTAGGAGCTGGCCAACCGCCAGCCAGAAAATGGGGACCTCTGACTTACAGCAACAAGGAACTGAATTCTGCTGATCACCTGAGTGAGCTGCAGAGAAGACTCGAACTCCAGATGAAAACCAGCCCCTGTCACCATCTTGATTTCAGCCCTGGGAGGCCCTGAGCAGAGGACCCGGGCACCCCATGGTCACTCCTGACCTATGGAAGCTGCGAGAGAATAAATGTGGTAGTGTTTGCTCTTCTGCTAAGTTTGTGGTCATTAGTCACTCATCAAAAGAAAACAAGTAAACATTCATGTAACATGAAAGAGAATTGGGTCAGATAAAGAATCTCACAACAATTGCAAGAGGGTCTTTTCTTCCTCCTTTTATCTGACCGCCTTTAAACACTTGTGATTGGTAAGTACAGGGGTTAGGTTCCAAGACCTATTTGGGCTCCCACTTTCTGCAGTAAGGCTTGGACAAATTACTTAACCTTTTTTTAGGTCTGTACCATCAGAATATAACACTCTTCTACAAGGCCACCTGTAGGATTGCTTCAAAGATTGAATGAGATAACATGCTCAGACACTGGATAGCATGGTACTCACTCTGCACTGGACTGGGCCCTGTCAACCACTAGCTGCTGTGTGGTCTTGGTCAGCTTGGGTAATCTCTCTGTGCCTCAGTTTTTTTTTTAAAAAGAATGCATTTAAACTGCTACTCAAAGTGTCTACAGAGAACATTTCCTCAAACTATTTGTTACCTGTCCCTCTAAAAAATTTGTAAATACAGATATTGAGTGTGTTTACAAAGTTAGCAATTTTTCATTGCCCTACACTCAAATGCATGCTTATTGTATTTACAAAAGAATCAGTTCATACTTATTACCACAATTTATTAGGAGTCCAGGCAAGGGCTCACTGGATACTTTGTGCAGGATCTCAATGAACTAAAATCAAGGTATTAGCCACGGTGGATTTTTACCTAGAACTCATATCCTTCTTCCAAACTCACTCGTGTTATTAATAGAGTTTAGTTCCTTGCAATTGTAGGACAGGATTGAAAAATAAACAATAATAAATAAGACAGAAAACAAACTAGTTCCCTTTCCATAGTGAGTTTGAGAATTAATGGCTTGAAGTTCTCTAAGATTTCTCACGGTCCTAAAATTGTGTGAACTTAAGATTCTTCTTACTTATCTGATTATTATTATTTGTATATTTCTATTTGACTCTCCTTCCTCTCACTCCCTAAGAAGAGTTACAGAAATGGGGTATGTTACATCCTGTGTCTAGTCTCACCCATGTATAGATTGCGGGTTAGGTTCCCAGGGCCAGGATCACAGGCACCTCTGCACTTGGGAACTCAGAAGTTTGTGGATTTGTACAACCTGAAAATGAAAGGTTTCAGATGAAAACTCTTATGTTCAAATTATGTACTTGAAATTCAAGATAAAGGTGATTAAAATCAATTCATGGAAAAATCTAATGGTGTACTACATTTGACAAAAGAAATCATTTGATGCTTTAGAACTTGTTAGTGCTAATGAATACCCCTGGCAGAAAATAAGCCTGCATTGATGATGCTTACATTTAAGACTGATTTTTCAAAAAGGGCTTTGCACCTCTTAAGAGATTTTCAGAAATGAACCACACTCTATTCTTTGAAATGGGTAATTGGTCATTAGCCGATGATCTCACTCACTGTCATTTCATAAACAGTGAAAGTTTTCAGCACTGGAGAAGTTCAAAATGCCCAGAGCATGCATAAGCAGTGAAGCCTGGGTCTGGTGCAGAGATGCCCTGTTGAAAATTTTCTCTGACCCTACACTATATATCTGAGTTGTTGTTGCAGAAAAAAATCCTTACCTAAAATTGGATTCCTTTAGCTGCCCATGTGCCTTGAGTACTTTATTGTTATGGTCATAACCTTGATAACCACAGTGTTGCTCCGGTAACAAAAACAGGTCACTCAGAGGCTAAGCTAACAGCTAACACAAATATGAAATGAGCATACGTTTTACAGATGTTTTTAAAGTCTCTCTAACATTATGAATACAATATGTACATTTTCCTATTAGCTAACCAAGTTTTCTGGCAGGTGAAAAACCAGAACAAAACTAGGAAAATAAGAATTTATTTATACACATCATTATTAGCAAACATGTGAATAATGAGTTACTGTTGTATTTTTGTTTACCTCTTTTGAAATGATACCTTTTCTTAGTGTTTTATCGAACAGTTTTTTAATTATATTTTTATACATTTTCCACAAGTCTTTATTGAGAGGACATTGAAAACTACAGAGCTGTTGAAAAACCAATACCAATAAGAGTGGGCTGCCCATGGTTTGCAGTGCGATCACTGAGGAGCCTTTATCCCAGGACTGCAGGAGCAATAGAGGGGCCCTCACCAAGGGTAAGGAAGGAATGGATCAAAATTGTCTCAGAAAAGCCTGGAGGAAGCAAGTAATTATTGGGGGGGGGAATTAAATTCTTTAATTTTTTTACCCATTTCCTACTAATTAACACGGGATGGGGAAAGTCCAAGGGGTAGGAGAAAGCTGCACCAAAGTCATCTCTTTCTGACAGAATAATTGTTTTAAGGAAATAAGAACTTCTATCAAGCAGCTAGCACTGTCTTCCATTCTCTTTGGGGGGAGATAAACCACCTACTGCTGACGGTGGTTTAAGAAGCTAATTCCTCATCATTAGAATTGCCTTTCATGAGCTCACATTGCCTTTTAAGTTACTAGTAGAGTAATATTCCATAGGAACTGGAGATACTACGGCTGCTCTCTAACCAGTGATTTGGTGGGGAGGGTGGAGATCTGAAAAAAAACAAAGACAAAACAAAGCAAAAAATTAGGACTATTAATTAAGTCTAATGTCAAAGAGCAGATACCAAAACGCATACCTGAGTGGGAAATACAGCTGTATTTCTCCATTTCAAAGACATCACAGAAAAGTCTCCAGAGCCCGAGCATAACTGCTATATTAATTCAGCTTATCAAAGGCCACTGGAAACATGGCACTTCACTAACAACTGAAAGGGTTCTGGCACTTCACTTGGTATTAATTGGCTTGAACTGGCCCAATGCATCTGGCTATACACAAACTATTTTGTTGTTCTTCAAAGAGATCCATCTCACCAGATGGACCCACTGTGTGAGTTGTTCTCTGGAATTCGGGGAGGGGGGGATGTCTGTGTTTCTGAATCAATCCAATAGTGAGCACAGCTGTTTGTCAAAATATCCAACAAACCTAGCTATCTGGGTAACTTCTAAAGCTACGTGCCCCCTTCTGAAATAAGCAAAATTGCAAAAGGAGGAGGAAACCTCAAAACTTTAGACCATCGTCAACATATGTAATGAGAAAGAATAATATCAAATTTAAGCCAAGATTGAGAGGTAAAATTCTTAGACATATGCTTGCTTACAAAATTGAGCACTGTGTGAGCATCAACAATATGATTGCAACAGCGGTCCCTTTATGACCTTAAAAATTATACTCAGTTTTATTAACAAAAGTAAAAGAGGTTGAGAAAAAGCAAGACTGAGTGAGAGACTGAGATGAATGGCCGAGCGCCCTACCTGTGCCAAGGGGCTTTACGAAAACACGAACGTCAGGAGGGCCTTTCTAGACAGTGATTGTTACAACAGGAAATGTTTGGGTTAGGAGCATGGATGTTATTCTGAGAGCAGATGTTACTGTTTATCTATGTTCTACTGTCACAAGGTTTTAGAGTCCTGTGCTGCACAGCAGCCTTCTCTGTAAGTGGGTTTTAATTGTTATCAGTAACGAGCATTGAACCTACCTCTTCACCGAATGCTTAATCAAACAATCTGCCAGACAAAGACACTCAGTGCGAAATGAGGTCTAAGGCCATTCGCTCATTTCAAGTCAAGTGGGGGAAGTGGGTACATGGTGGGGGAAGGGAAGACCTCATCTATTGGGAGCCCAGGCCGGGGCGCTGACGTTTGCCATCCGCCTGCACTTTCACCCCCTCCTGGTGAGGTGCGCACTGACAGCTCCAATCACAGTCCGGGCAGCGGAGAGGAAGGAAGGCACGAACCCGCTCAGTATCCACCCAGCTGGGACCCACTTGCACCTGCTGCCGGAGACAAAGAGCAGACCGAGGGGGCAGCCTTTCTACTAACTCCAAATGTCCTTACTGGCCAGTGATGACTGACAGAGAAAATTGCTTCAAGTCATCTATTCTAAACCAGAAGTCATCCTTATTGGCAGGTATCTTTCAAACTGAAACAGACATGTCACCAGCCAGCCTACCCCAGCCCATACATCCAGCTGAATGGCGACACTCTGGGGTCAATGTGTCCTGCTGAGTTCACCAGCAAGGCACATGCTTACCTTTGGGTGCTCCAGTGTCTTCTATTGAGAGTTTGGGGGCCAAGACAGGGATCGGGCACACTCACATTTAAAGAGTCTAAGCCTATATTTTAGAGGCCTTTGTCTCTGGCAAATACTATGACATCTCCACACTGAATTTTGTCACTTGTTCAACAGAACCAGAACCCAGTTCTTTATTCCCATCAGCGGGCACATGTATGGAGGAGGCACATTTTCGTAACATGTCACATGCAAAACACGTGGCAGGTTTAAGTGTCACAGGAAGCATGCAGCAGAGTCGCCTGGCCAGAGCTGGTGGGGTGGCACCTAGAGTCAGAGAGAAAGATGGAGGTCAAGTTGTTGAGGAAGTTGAATGGAAAAATACAAAGCTGGAAATGACCTCGCAATCACAGGAAACAGGCCTGTGGGAAGACATTTAACGTTAGCATGTGTAAATTCCGCAGTGACTCGCATATGTGAATTTTCTCGTGGGAGGTCCAGAGCGTTTTAGACTCCCGAAGTGCACCAAGTTACTACAAAAGAAAAAAGATGGAAGAAAAGAAAAAACAGATACTGCATCGGGCAGAGGAAAAAATGACAGCGAACGGGGAGAAAATGACAGGAGGAGAGAGCAGGGGACGGGGACCCGGGGCCGGGGGGCTGTGGGCTGATGGCCTTGAGCGGCGTGCGGAGAGTTTGGAGGTGACCAGGGCCGCTGTGGCCCGGACCGCGCACAGGGGAGGCGCGGGGGCCGCTTCCCAGCCTGCCTCCCACGTGTCCCTGAGTTCGCGGCTCCTGACTGCTGCCACGACCTGTCGCTCCGCGCCCCGCCCCTCTCCCCCGGTGCCTCCGGCCTGCGCCCCCTGCTCCCCTGCGCCGCGTGGCTGCTGCTGGTCCTCCTCCCGCCGCGCTCCCCGGCCGGGGCTCCTCCTGGTGCTGCCGGGCCACAGCCACCGCCGGCCGGGGAAAGCACTGATTGCGCCTCCTCTTCGCCAAGGAACGATTCCTTTCCGTTCTCGTGGGCCGGACCTAAACCCTTCTTAAGTGGATCCTGGGTTACCAGTCTTTCCGTCTGGCTGAAGGGCTGGGTGTCTCCCTCTTGGTGGCAGAGAAGGGAGCTGGTACCAGTGCAAATGGTCCCGACACTGTGCCCTGGAAGTCCCATTTCTTTTCAACAGCAGACGGTTCCCACAGCCTGTACCTGGTCTCATCTCTAGGTTTACACAGAAGGTCCCGGAATTAAAATAGTTCGACTTTTGACTTTTTGACTTCACAATGGGTTTACAGGGTATTAAATGCATTTTTGACTTATAATATTTCAGTTTATGATAAGTTTATCAGGAGGTAACCCCATCGTAAGTCAAGGAGAATCTCTATGCAGACAACTAAAATCACGAGAACTGGAAAAGAATAAAGATTTGCTGTTTGTAGTTGAGGAAAATGCTTTCTAGAGAGAGCACACGCTTTGCTGCGTGATGCACAGGCAATCGCAGCAGAATTGCAGCCAGAACAGACTTCCCCAGCTCCTGCACCAGTCTCGTCTTCGTGGTCAAATTGCTGTGTCTGAAGAGGCCTCCTGTGGTCTCTGTGAAGGTTAATTCTAGGTGTCAACTTGGTTAGATGAAGGAATGCTGAGAAACCTGGTAAAGCAATCTTTTCAGGTGTGTCCACGAGGGTGTTTCCAGCAGAGATCAGTGTGAGAGTCTGAGTGTCCTGGGTGGGAAAGACCCACCCTCAGAGGGGGTGGGAACCATCCAATCCACTGGGGGTCCGGAGAGAACAAAAGACAGAGGAAAGAAGTGAAGCTCTCTCTTGATCCGCTGGAGCTGGGATACACTCTTCTTTCCTGTCCGTGGACATCAGAGCTCGAGACTCTTCAGCTTTTCAGTTCCAGAACTTACACCA
>NW_007731071.1:147665-149427 GCF_000696425.1 Galeopterus variegatus | reverse complement strand
GTGAGGCTGAGCACCTCCACATCTTTGGGGATACCTGAAAGATGGGGTCCAGGCTGGGGATGGCCTGAGAAGTGGTGATGAAAGTTGACACCCAGAATGCAGTGTGGAGAATCAATAAGGTGAAAAAATTCTCCATCAAGCCAAAAGCTTCACTGAGAGCCAAAGTCACAGCCTGGGAAGACATCTTCTGCTATGAAAAGATGGATAGGCCAGGCAAAGAAGAAATGGAGATAAGCAGGAATAGGCAGAGACATAAATGAGCAGGACAGAGCCACGTGCAGTTCAGATGTGAATGCCAGGGTTTCTTGAAACATCACTTGAGAGCTCTAGCACACATCCCTAGGCAGTGGAGCCAACCAGACAGGGACCAGCTGCATCAGTCACTCAGGTCCTAGTCTCTGCACAGTCCTGGCTCAAGTGAATTAGGAGCATCCGTGCATTCGGTGGCAGAGGAACCACCTCTGCTCAGAGCTGTACAGGCTGCCAGGGTCAAGGTGGGGCTGGCCTGGGTCAGGTGGCTGTGAGCTACAAAAGGCACCAACACAGAGAGTTGGGCTGGGAGCATGGATTGGGGGTGAGACGTGACTGCTTTAGAGTGTAATGGAGAGAGATCCAATTGCTCCATGCTGATCTGCAGCCTGCTGTAACCACACAAATGCCTTGAGTAAAATAAACTCAAGCGCCAAAGCTGCCTTCTGCTTGGGTTACTCTCCCGGGGACACAATACAGTGCTGCGAGCAACACATAAACCTCATCTCCATTATCCCTGCAACCATGTCAGCTTTCAGTTCAGTAACATAAGAACGTGACGTGGTGGGCATGGCTCTCCACTCCCACCATGTCCTACCAGAAAGCAATGTGAAATCACTACGTCCCCTCTCCCAGTCGTGGTTTCAGCGTCCTTTTCTTTCCCAGTTAATAGTACAGAAACTAATACCTGAAATCATAAATACCTGCCATGACCCTCAAATCCCTCATCAGGGATTTTTTTCCTTTCTTTTTCATTAAATCGACTATAATGGAAAATCACAGATGCTAAAATCAAGTGTTGGCAAGGGCAGAATGGAAAAGCTTTTATTCCGCCTCTTCAAGTATACTTTAATTGTGCTGCCTAATGCCGCATAATCATCTCCTTGGTGACAGTTAGCTAACAAAGTTGTTTCGTGATCTTTAAATCTGTTTTTCAAGACCCATGAACCATAACTGGGTAATTGTCTACCCTGCATAATCAGCTCGGTAATTGCTGCAGGGAAAAAACACAGAATTACAGGACATCAGGGTTACCTGAATGTGGATTTGCCCGAGGCCAGTAAATAAGCTGAATGGATGCTTTTTGTAAAATATCATCCCTCACAGATAGATGCTTTTTGTAAAATCTTATCCCTCAAAAATAACTCTTTTTAGTGTCATAAACATTGACTGATTGTTCACAATTTTGAAAACTGCTTTTATGTATGTCATTTGATTATCACCACAGGTAATTAAGGTGGGTATGAACCTATTATCATTGCCATTTTGTAGATGAGAAAACAGATTCAGAGATATTAAAATCTGCCCATTGTGAGGGACTAAACTAGTGGGTGCTAGGAAATGGAATAACACCTGCTTCGTCCATTCAGGCTGCTGTGACAGAAATACAATAGCCTGGGTGTCTTAACACACATTTATTTCTCACTATTTTGGAGGCTGAGAAATTCAACGCCAAGGTGCTGGCAGACTTGGTGTCTGCTGAGGGCCCGCTTCCCGGGTCATGGAAGGCACC
>NW_007731071.1:139046-147402 GCF_000696425.1 Galeopterus variegatus | reverse complement strand
GCCAAGGTGCTGGCAGACTTGGTGTCTGCTGAGGGCCCACTTCCCGGGTCATGGAAGGCACCTGCTCATTGTGTTCTCACATGGTGGAAGGGTTGGGGTTGCTCTCTGGGGTCTTCATAATGAGGGCTCTGCCCTGTGACCTAATTACCTTCCAAAACCGCCTCCTCAAAATAGCATCACGTTGCAGGGTCACATTTCAACATATGAATTTTAGGGCGGCACAAACATTCAGCCCATCAAAATAGATAAGACATCCGATTTCTAATCTGCTGCATTTGAATTTGGTGGATTTTTCCACCAAATTGGAAGAATCAAAAGGGAAAGGAAAAGAATATTTCTTCACCCCTCATCTTCATTGAGAATTTTGCTACTTCACTCCTCCCCCAACCCCGGCCTGGGTTGTGGTAAGTGACAAGAATATGGGAAGGCTTGGGCAGGTCCAAACTGAAGTAGCTGTTCCTTCCCTCTGTGCATCAGGTGAGCTCCTCCTATCCAAATGTCACGGGCACTTCTGTGATTGACAGGCTGGAGAAAACTAGAGTTCAGGAGCAGGTGCCACACCAGGCCCTGAGGGGAACTCCTTCACTCCTAGTTTGTCTTTTACATAAGAACTAAGTCCTTGTTCCCAAAGACATCGTTGTGGCTGATTTCATTTTAACAATCCTGAAATGGAGGAATTAGGCCATATGAGTTAATTGCTTTGAAGAAAAATTGGCTAAGATTACATATAGCTCTTTTACTGATAAACCAACTTCATCGCTATTCCAGGCACCTAGAAAAAATTCTTAAAAACAACATAAAGAGTGTTCAAAATTTCTCTTCCCTTATGTTTTTGAAAGACCTCACTGTACTCAGTTTCAGTATTAGAAACCAATATTCCTAGACCAAATTAATTGACACGTGTACAGAAACAGCTTTCCTCAGTAAAACTCTTTGTTTTGCTCTCAGCTTTTATTGAATGCCCTTGTAAGAAACATTCATTTGAGGAATGAGAAATTTATAGTAGCTGAAAATATTGTCTGTGGGTTCCAAAATCCTTTATAAGGAACTCAAGGAATATAATTTTCATGAATCTACACACAGGAAAGACTGTCTCTTAATGTAAGCAATTTGTTGGCTTTCATGTAGCAGAAAATAATAAAGCATGAGCAACTCAGGAAAAATGTACCATTTTTTGTTGATTAAGTGCTGTACTGGTAGCAGGCATGTGCTAAGCCCTCAGTAACTTACACATCCTCTCCTAGACTTACTGCTAATGTTTTCAACTTCGTACACCCCAAAGGGGTGTATTTTGTGTTATTTTATTAGTCACCTACAGTATTAGGGTCACCAGCTACTCTAGAATTGACAAGAACAGGGAACTCAGTCCATGTAATTGTCTGCACGGCAGATAGAGAAGTGTGGAGTCCAACAGTGCAAAGTGAGGCTCTCCAGGAGGCCTGAGAGGTGCCTGGAGTAGAAGAGGTTCAGAAGCCACTGCATCACTGAGGCCCAGGCGCCAGAGTGTGTGGCACTGGTTGAGAGGCAGATAGAGAAGTGTGGAGTCCAACAGTGCACAGTGAGGCTCTCCAGGAGGCCTGAGAGGTGCCTGGAGTAGATGAGGTTCAGAAGCCACTGCATCACTGAGGCCCAGGCGCCAGAGTGTGTGGCACTGGTTGAGATGTCAGAGGGAGAGGTGAGCACACAGCAGAAGCTGGAGCCGCGGAGGAGACTCCTCCAGGCACAAAGAAGACGGGAAGAACAGCCTCAGCTCTCTTCCACCCATTCTCTGACCTCCCCGCATGGGCTGCCATCCGCCAGGACCTCCCCTGCAAGCCTGAGGGACAGGGGACTGACTAGAGCCCAGAAGGGAAAGATGTGGGAAAGGCTTGAAAGAAGTGAGTGCTCCACATACAAGATCCCACCTAATCCTGGCCACCTGCAGCCTTAATGGGTTATCACCACTTTACAGAAGAGGAAACAAAGGGTCAGGAGGTCAGAGAGTCCACAAGCAGAAGAAGGAGCACCTTGTCCCAAATGGCAGGACTCTTCCCTGCCCTGCAGTGCCTCTCCTGCTGCTGTGTGCTTGGCCTTGGGAAGCTACCTCTGCTCCTGCTGTTTTCAGGTAGAGACGTGGCACCAGCACCACTTCAGCCACCCAGCACTTACCACCTGGAGACTTGCTTCTGCTTGAGCGAACAGTGCCCTGCGTCCTGCCTAGTCCTCGTTAGAGTCCCATTTCTCATACAAAGAAGCACACGTAAAATTTCCCCTGTCATTTCAAAAGCCTTCCTCAACCATTTTTCTCTCCATAATTGTCCCATTTGTCTCCATTTCATTCAAATTTTCTGTCCTCTCATCTGACTTTCTTTAATTATCCACACACATAAATATGTTTGTTAGTGTTGAATGTTTGGCTTCTTGTTCGAACTGTATTTTCTTGATGATGTTGACTATTCTCACAACTACCATGAGAAACATGTAGTCAATGAGTATTAAACTATATTACTGGAAAGAACTTTTTTTTATGAATTCTAGATTTGACTTTTGCCTGATTCTGTGTGTATACCTAGCAGGTATCTCAAATTCAACATGTCTAATACCAGGGTTTCTCTTGTTATCGACATTTCGGACCATGTACTTCTTTGCGTTATGTTGTAGGATGCAGATTCATGGCAGGTGCACTGTAGCATCATACATTCCAGTAGCACTACCCCATTGCTCCCAGTTGTGACAACCAAAAATGTCTCCAGACATTTCCATATATTTCCTGAAGACCAAAATCACTTCTTGTGGAGAACCATTTCTTAGTATTGAATTCATCTCTACTCTCCATATCTGCAACATTTCCTTTGGTTCCTTGATAAACTAGTGAGTTTGTTGCTTACAATATTGTTATGTTAATAATAATAACATATATTAATAGCAGGACTAACTTCAACATTACTAAGATTTGAAATTGTGCCATGATTGTATCTTATCCATCTTCTTTATTTTCTATTTCTGATCACTGCATAAGTCATTTAAATAACACTTGAGTAGCTTCTCTTGAATCTATTCTCGCTTCTGCTCGTTTTCTCTTAGATCACATCCTCACCTGGACCATGGCAATAGCATGCTCGTTGAGACTCCCGACTTCTGGCTCCTAACTGTGTCCACCTATTTTCTCACTGCCGTCTGGGCTCTTGCTCTGGAGCACACATTGGATGTCTTGCTGCATCCTCGAATTTCTGCAATGGTCTCCCCATGCATCAATATCCATGGTAACTCCTCAGCTAGTATTCAGGACAAACATCCACCCGTGTACTTAAAACATATTTATTGGTTGCCAGGCATTGTTCTGGATGTTTTGGATCAACCAGTGAACAAAACTGACAGTAAATTCTTACTTCATGGTTCTTACATTCGAGTAGAGCAGAGAAAGTATACAAATGCATAAATAAATAACATAGAAAATATGAACATATATGCCATGGAAAAATTAAGACTAGGAGATAGGGTAGGGAATTCTGGCATAGGCATGTGTTGTTGATTTTAAATATAGTGGTCATGAAAATCTTCATGGAGAAAGGGACATTTGAGCAAAGATCAAAAGGAGGAGAAAAAGAGGACTATTCAGATACTTGGGAAAAGGGGAGATGTAAGAGCAGATGGCAGGGGCTGGAATGGGAAAGAACTGCAGTATGACAGGAAGAGCAGAGGCCAGCACAGTGGGAACAGATCTGGTGATGTCAAGATGGACACTTGAAGAGGTCAGAGGGTTAATGAGTCGGGGGAGGTGGATGTCTCTTTAGGCTTTTTAGACAACTTTGCCTTACAAAGGCAGATGTTTGAAATGAGAATCCACGGGCAGGTTACGAGCAGAGGGAACATAAAGGAACTTTCTCTCTAACACAATGACACAAGCTGCTGCATTGGAAAGAGACCGTGGAGGGAGGGGAGACGGTGAAAGGAGACCGCAGGAGACAGTGCAGTTACCCAGAGAAGATACACATGGCTTGGGAGAGAGACTTGATAGCTAGCCAGGGAGTATCACATCTCGTGTATCTTTTGAATATTAAAATGATAGTAATTGCTTACTCACTAGATGGGGTATGAGCAAAGTCAAGGTGATTCCAAAATTTTTGGCCTGATCAAAGAATGGCAATGCCATTAACCAAAATCAGAAAAAACCAAGTGAAATGAATTTTGGAGGGGTATTTACAGAGTTTATTGTCAGATTGTTACATTTGAGACATATATTAGATTTCTCAAAAGAGGTGTTGCATAAAATGAATGTGATGTTGAGGGGAATTGTTTGGGCTGGGATATGCACACACACACACATGCATATATATATGTCATTGGTGTATGGATGCTATATAAATTCATGAGACTAAAGATAGGTAATGAAAGGAGTGTTGATAGATAAATCTAGCAGAAAAGGATCAATACTAAAGTCCTGGGGTGGTCCAGTATTAAGAAGTCAAAGGTAAGAAATCCACAAGCTACGGAACTTCCGGTGAAATACTTAATTATTCTGACCTTGATGAGCTCATATAAGATATGTCTACCTCATAGCATGGTTGTGTTGTGGATTAATGTGATTATGTTTGTAATGTGCTTTGCATGGTGCCTGGAATAGAATAAGAATGTAGTACGGAGAGACCACTATGGTAGTAACAATAGTGATGATGATGATGATGTTAATGATGAGAGAAATAAAGGAGAAAAGTCACACTAGTAATGATAATAAGAGTATAAAGAGGGTAGCAAAAATGAAGAAGAGGCTTCATCTGTCCTGCAGTCCTTTGTAAGTGCCTGTTACTTTTGCTAGGTGCTTCATCTAAATTTCACAATTTAGGTCATCTAATAACTTTGTAGGATGCACATTATTAAACTCATTTTCAAAAGCAGAAACTATTGCTTATAAAAATTACTTTGTTACTCCAAAACTTACCCATCAATAAAAAACAACAACAACAAAGAGCAAAAACGATAGCAGGAAACCTTGCGGAAGCAAATCCAGGTCTTTTTGATGCAAAGACCGTGCTCTTCCCACTGTCTGCAGCGTCAGGTTAAATCAGGAACTACAGCATTGTGGTTTGAGGTAACTGAAGGATAGTGGCTCTATTTTATGTGAACATTGTTCGAAGTAATGCAGAAGTCTGCCTCTATGGGTCCCAGAAAACTCGGATCATAGTAACTTCTGCCTAATTTGGGGTCTATATCTTACTTAGGTAATCACAAATGATACTGTTAGGCTGGCAGGATTTTTTCTGGGGTGACTTCCATCTGAAAAACATTTCTCCTCTAATGAGAACGGAAGTAGCCTGAAGGAAGAAAGCTATAACAGTATTTCTTTGCAAACTTTTCTGACACTGACTTAGACTGTTCAAAATATTGATTTTAAAATTCTAATGTCACTGGATCATTGGTAATAAATACTAGAGGAGCAGACAGAATATTTGGAGAATTTGAAGTTATTAATACTTTTATGACATTGTTTCAAGTGTATTAATTATTGGGAAGGCAACAAAATGTTATAGGTGGTAATAAATGTCTTATGCTTGTAGTGAAGTTGTAAAATTATGGATCCATTTTCTGTGGGATTAAAATCTTTCAGAAGGTTATTTACAGATTTAATTTATAGTCTGCATTTTCTCTGCCTGGCTATATGTACAATTAGCAGAATGTGATTTTGCAGCCAGGAATACCGGGTTAGAGTGCTTGCTCTGCCATGTCCTAGATGTTTGCACCAGGACATGCCCATCAGCTGTCAGTTCTGTGAAACAGGAGCATCCTTGTGAAGCATCAGGTAAGAGATGCTACCAATCCTCAAATGCCTGGCATGTAGGAAGCTCCCTACTATTGGAAACAGACAGAGATGTTAAGCGCTATTTCCAGTATGAACCCCTGAATCACCTTATAAAGAAAATAACTACATGTATATTTAGGATTTTGATGTTTCGTTGAAATTTCATTTTGTGAACCGTTAGCATATCAAGATTTCTGTATTTTAGATTCTTCATGTGTTTTTACTGTATGATAATATTCTATTGCCTGTGCTATTCCTTAAATATAACATAATCTTTTTAGAAATTAAAATAGTTGAAATTTCATTTTGTGAACCGTTAGCATATCAAGATTTCTGTATTTTAGATTCTGCATGTGTTTTTACTGTATAATATTCTATTGCCTGTGCTATTCCTTAAATATAACATAATCTTTTTAGAAATTAAAATATGACAAAAGTAAAGATCACTTTTGATATCACCTTCAGCCATTTTAATGAGGGACCTCGAAAAAAATTAATTCTTATTTTTGATTTTTGAAATAGATAAGAACAGTGGCCCTTGACATCTGGGAGCTGCTGTGGTACCATTCGCAGGTCGTCGCATGCAACAGGCTGGCCTGTGCTGTGCCCATGTCTACGACCCAGCACCTTCCCATTCAGCATAAAAATAGCATGGAACATCAGCATCCGACAGAGACAGAGAGTCTTCTATGACTGTTATTTGATCAGGACAAAATAAGACCAGGATAAAACATAATCACTGTCCAAGCCCAAAATGAAGATCAAACGCATTCTATCCTAGCTGATATAAGTGAAGGTTGCTTCTTTACTAATTACGATTTTAAGTTTGGTCTAGTCTTTCTTCCTCCAAAGTAAAATTTATTAAGACACCCAATCATAAAATAATTTCTGTTTTTGACAACATTCAATCCCAAGCACAGCCCTTTCTTCAAACCTTTTAAAAAACCACCTAACGCAGCCAAAATGTTCTGTTTTCTAACTCTCTCTTATTAAGATGCACCATAGTTTCCCATCACGTCTATCTCTTCTCACTGCAAAGAGCAGTAAACCCAGCTTGTTCAAGAACACGTGCGTTCCTGGTGGTCTTCGCTGGTCGGCACTGACACAGTCATTTATTTATAGATTTAAACTCATCTCTGAGTATTGCCTTCTCTCAATTATTTTTCATGACAATCTGACTACATTTCCATTTGACAGTTAATGCTTTAAACACTGAACCCTAAAGTATTTTAAAATATAGTAAAAGAGACACATTTAATTAATTTTCATAATAATATATTTTCCTCCCCAAACCTGGCTATAAAATATTGCTTCTATGTCAGAATTTTAAGGTTTTTACTGTAAAAATCATAGGAAAGTTGCAAAGAAGAGAAAGAAATGAAAGCAGAAAGGGAGATTGAAAAGCAAATGAGAGAAAGACTTTCTGGAGAATCGTTGAAAAAATGATACAAAGGAGGCAGTAGCTACTAGCTCAATGTGACAGATTGTGCATATGTGTTTGTTTCTGCGTTTTCTCTGAAACCCATAAAATCACAGGAGAGGAATAAAAAGGGGCAAGCTCACAACTGCANACCTGGCTATAAAATATTGCTTCTATGTCAGAATTTTAAGGTTTTTACTGTAAAAATCATAGGAAAGTTGCAAAGAAGAGAAAGAAATGAAAGCAGGAAGGGAGATTGAAAAGCAAATGAGAGAAAGACTTTCTGGAGAATCGTTGAAAAAATGATACAAAAGAGGCAGTAGCTACTAGCTCAATGTGACAGATTGTGCATATGTGTTTGTTTCTGCTTTTTCTCTGAAACCCATAAAATCACAGGAGAGGAATAAAAAGGGGCAAGCTCACAACTGCAGGGTGAATAGGAAGGAACCATGTACTGGTGAGAGATTTTAACATATTTCAGAAACAGAAAATAGAATCAGCAGGTTGCTGATGAATAGGAATGAAATGAAGCGCAAAACCATAGAGATCAATAAGTCTGTAGAAGGAAGAACAACCCCCCTCATCCATTATCCTCTCTGTTTTCTCCCTCCCACCAACCCCAGTTGTTCATTCACCCTCAGGAAAAGAAAGGTAGAGAGAAAAAGGTAAAACCAAGGAGCTATCTCTAAAATAACGAAGTAAAATCTCTGGAAATATCTGTGTCAGCTGCAGCCAGAGTGAATGTTTCTTCCACATGACAGTGGTAGCCTGGCTTGGTAATCAGCTCACAACTTCCTGGGTGTTTCAAGAAATAGTCCACAAAGCCTGTACCTTCTACTCTATTTGTGGTTTAGAGGATATTTGAGACACATTTTTGACTCTGCTTTCTTAGCTTCGTTCCTTGATTTTTAGAATTTAAAACCTCAGTAAGATGTGGTCCTGCTGTATCTCCTCCACAGGATGCTATCCAGGTATTAAGGAGAAAAAGCAACCAGAGAGCAGGAAAGGTTTGCTGGGCATTAAAAAATGTGATGGCTAAATACAAATGCATTAATTCTTCTGCCGATAATGAACTAGAAGACATAATGGAAAACAAATCTTGGGCCGGCCCGGTGGCGCACTGCTACAGTGTGCCGCTTGAGAGTGCGGTGGCGCTCCCG
>NW_007731071.1:132901-138022 GCF_000696425.1 Galeopterus variegatus | reverse complement strand
GGCAACACTGAGGGTTGCGATCTGTTGCTGGACACGGAAAAAGACAAAAAAAAAAAAAAAGAAAAAAGAAAACAAATCTTGATAAAATAAATGCAAGCAAGTATTTAGAAATAAATACAATGAAAGATGTTTATTTCTTGTAGAAGAAAATAATCAAGCTTCATTTGGTTATTTTAAAGGAAATTTTAATAAAGACACATACCATATTAATGTAAGTATTAAATAAGACTATATACATATACATATATGTGCGTACAACCCCCTGGAGGCTCTATCTTGTAATCAATTGAATAACTATGAATCCATTAAGAGAGAAAGAAAAAAGGAGTTTATTATGGATGTGTGTATGTGTGTGTGTATATGTGTATATACATATGAATCATGAAGTGCTATCAGCCCAACCAGCTAGCAAGCTAACATGTTTCTTTTTCTCAGAGCAATTCCTTCAAAAAAAAGTTTTGAAACACGCTGTCTAGGAGGAGCTAAGACCTGAAGGTGAGCTCTTTTTCCACCTTGCTGCTGGGATCTTTCCCTCCTCTCTATGCCGGTGTTAAAGACACTGCCTGAGGAATTCATTCCCAAGGTCCAGGTGGGTTCAGGTGAGAAGAATGCATGGATAATAGGTGTGACCACATTTACTAGGGCTGGAAATACTGTAGTAAAAATACACAGTCGTGATTGCTTTGGGAGAATAAATTCAAACATTTGTAATGTAAATCATCACATGAAACTGTATCAATTTGTATCCAAAAATGATTTTTCCGAAAGAAAATAATTTGGCTATCTCTTTCAAAATATTTCTTCTCTTATTGACAGAATATTATTCATGCCATTAATAAAAGTAAGAAGAAAATCACATTGGTTCAGGATGTTTGAATGTTTACTTTGTTAAAATAATATTTACAGTCTTACAAGGTGCAGGAAGACTTAAGCAAAATCAATTCTCAAAACTTCAAAAATATAAAAAAAAAAACCTCAGTGACGTTTAATTTTGCTTACATCCCTAAAAAATATTTCCGAGGACATATTCATTTTATTACTGAAACCCAGAAATGTACAGTGCCATTTGTACTCGTATTCTACTGTTGATTTGGTTTTCCCAGTGATATTTCTTTTCAATGACTATTTCACTTAAAACTAAGCAGGTGCTTATAATTTTAGAATTTTGCGTATTGATGGAGTTTGGATGTGTTGTCCCCTCCAAAACTCATGTGGAAATTTGATCGCCAATGTGGCAGTGTTGGAAACTGATTGATTCATGGGGGTGGATCCCTCATGAATGGATTAGTGCTTTCCCTGAGGAGGGGGTAGTAATGAGTGAGTTCTCGCTGTATTAGTTCCTGAGAGAGCTCCTTGCTTAAAAAGACCCTGGCACCTCCTCTCTATCTCTCTTGCTTCCTCTTGCCATGTGATCTGCTTGTACCCATAGGCAGCCTGCTACTTTCTGCCATGAGTAGAAGCAGCCTGAGGCCCATGCCAGATGCAGCTGTCCCAGAATCATAAGCCAAATAAACCTCTCTTCTTTATAAATTACCCAGTTTCAGATATTCTGTTATAGCAACACAAAACTGACTAAAACAATCGGCCCAAAAGGAAACCTCATATGTGTTAACACTCACTCTCCATCCCCTGACCTCTGTCCCCTGGCAGCCACTAATCTATTTCTGTCTCTATTAATTTGCCTATTCTGGACATTTCGTAAGTGGAATCATATAATATTTGGCCTTTTGTTTCTGGCTTTTTTCACTGAGTCCGTTTTCAGAGTTTGTATGTGTTGTAGCATGTATCAGTATTTCATTCCTTCGTACGGTTGAATAATGAAATATTTTGTTGTATGGATATACCACATTTTGTTTATCCATTTATCAATTGATAGATATTTGGGTTGTTTTCACTTTTTGGCTTTTATGAATAATGGTGCTACAAACATTCACGTAGAAGTTTTTGTATTGTCATATATTTTCATTTCTCCCAGGAATGGAATTGCTGGGTTATAAGATAATTTTGTGTGTACTTTTTTGAGGAAATGCAAAACTGTTTTCCATTTTATATTCCCAGCAGCAATGTATGAGGATTCCAGTTTCTCCACATTCTTGTCAATACTTCTTAATGTTTCCTAGTCTTTGCTGAGAGGCTTTGTGTGCTTGCTGGGGCATACCTTCAACACTCAGTCGTAGCCTTCACTTCCTGCTTGTTCAGAGCCTTCTGCTCAGTCAGGTAATTTCATAGGGACTTCTCATGTATTTCCTGAGCATGCTCACAGCCCTGGGCACATGCATGTGGCCTTCTCAATTCGCAGAAATATTCAGAACTTTTCAAAACCTGTGGACATCTCATTCCCGTACTTTTTCTCTTATTTTTTTGATTAGCTTGTTTGCTGCAACTATTTCAAGCAACTGGGATGTTAACCAATTGCAGCTGATTGTTTTTGATAAATACCTTTGGGGAAAAGGCTGTTAGCTACCACTGATCAACCTCTGAATCAGGTCAAATAACGGGAAGCCTTGGGAATGGGGTTTTTCAGTGAACTGCCAGTCAGCTCAAATAATAGCAGTTCTCTGAAAATGGGGCTTTGAAAGAGCAACAACCCTTTTCTGTCCCCTCCAGTGGCTGCTAGGCTGTTGGATTCCACTGTGTTTGAGGGTTGTTGCTTTTCAAGGCTGCCATGGAGCTGGGGAAGGGGGGATGGGAATAGAGCAAGTTAAAATGCCACAAAGTTTACTATTTTTATTGGGATTCAGCCATTCAGCTTTATTTTGAAAATATAAAAATTGCTCAGAATTGCTTTGGCTATGTGTGGTCTTTTGTTATTACATATAAATATCTGGATAATTTTTTCCCTTTCTGAGAAAAATGTCATTGGAATTTTGATGGGGATTGCATTGAATTTGTATATNATATCTATGTGTGTGGAGTTAGCTCGGTATGTTTACCCTTTTAAGCAAATGGATATATCATACTTGATAATGTTAGCTTTTATCATCGTACAGTGTATAACACATCCGTTTATATCTGGCTCAACAATCACCATGTGGATTATAAGTAGTTCCCATGGAGAAAAGATCATGCTGGGCAGTGGATTTGAGCATTCTGAGACCCTTGGTAGCTACATTTTGTTCTCATTTCTGCAACCCGTGTCTTATGAATTTGGCTACCTTTAGTCTGCCTTATTTTGGGAATCCGAGGTCCTGGGCCAGCAGAAATTGAGACCCAGTTCCTAACTCTGATCATCTCTGATACTGATAATAAGTAGTGGCTCCATGAATATATTTTGATGGAATGAGTGAGCTAGTGTCAAAGTGGGGAATTTGGCTTCATTCACTAGTTAGCGTCCCTAAATGTCATCTTTACTTTATTGTGCTAACTGCAAGACAACCAAAGCGATGACAGATCACAGAGAGATCGTGAGTTTCTGCTCTTGGTGTTGGCAACAAAGAAGACAGGATTGTTTAGAAATTTTCTCACAAGGAGATGCCTTAGTGGAAGTAGTTAGGGAACAGCCAGAATGCTAAAGGTTTAATAGGTAGACATTAAATATTGATTATGCCAGGGACGGGTGTAGACAGCAAAATTTTAGGAAGAGATCATACCAGGCTCTGTGAAGAGTGCTCCTGGGCAGTTACTAGCTAAGCTGTGGGTTTTTTTTTTTTTTTTTTTTTTTTTGCTTGTTTGTTTGTTTTTTCGTTTGAGTTGTGAGGGTTAAATATTCAAAAACGTTGTCTGCAGGACTGAATGCTATTTTTTCAGACATATGTATTTACTTTTCTAATGCCCATAGATGTGTTTACAGCACATATGCAAGCTATTTTGAAGAAAAATGCACAATGCATTTTTAACTTCATAATACGTGCTTTTTCATCTCTTATGTTCTCAATCGATGAATATGAAAAGCACATCCTCTGCCACATAGGCATCTTCAGTACATTTTGGGATTGAAATGGGTCATTATACATAAAAAGGTTGGGGACTGTTATTCCAGAGTACACAAGAAGAGATGAGCGGGGTGTACAGGGTTTACCCCTCTGCTTTTTCTTGAGTATTTGCAAGTCTCTCACTTCCTGTACTCACACTAAATGCACTGTTCCCACATCTGCTCTCACCCTCTCCTCCTCATTTTTGTGTGTGCATTGTTATATAAGTATGTGCACCAGTCAGAGCAGGGTAGATTATGCTGTGGTAACAAACAACCCCAAAATCTTAGTGTATTAAAGCAACAAAGATTTTTTTTTTCTTATTCATAGTTTATGTCCTTCTCTCATCAGCCAGAAGGATTCTGCTTTTTGGGTCACTCAGCTCTCCTGGCTGATGGATCAGGCACTCTCTTGGCAGATGGCCAGAGGGAAGGAGACTTGAGAAACCTGCTCAAAGGTATTGGCTGGAACTTCTGATATGGCTTAACAGGACCTCAAGGGATTTCTGAAGTGCACTCCTGCCTTGGGCTCAGAAAGCAGAGACCAGAAATGCTGGGTGAGTAGCAATAATGAGTAATTCAGCATTTAGAATCAATGCTTTCATCCAAGTAAGATCCTAGGAAAACTTTTATATAATTGAGATCATTCAAGTAAAACAGTCCAGTTTGTTAGGACAGGGCAAAGTATCATGGAGACTTAGAGAGGTCATGATGGATGATGACCAGATGGCCTGGACCGTGTGCTCTGGTGGACTTGGTAACCACATCCCTTTATTAGGTAAGATGACCTGACTAGAGGTTGAATAGGGACCTACGTGTTGTCTAATCAATTCCTCTAGGATGTGGAAGAGCAGCCATTGATTTTTAGGGAAAATGTCATTAGTAACTGAACTCATGTCCACCCTTGATAGGTCTCTGGATGGGCCAGTGTAAATCACAGGCATTTTCAAGATCTTAAACTTTTCACAGTGAGTGATGAGTGGAGACTGTGGGCTAAAGGTAATTCAGACAGAGGTAACAGCAGTGCTGGAGACGAAGCTGTGGAAATGCACTCAGTATGTTAAGAGAACAGGCCATGCTCCAATGTGGCCACGGATTTGTTACAAGCAGGGTTCCCAGATTCTCTTTTCTCCACAGTTTGCAATAAAGTGTATGAGTCTAAAAAAAAATGAGATGGGAACACCTCCAAAATAAAATAAACTGTATATCAA
>NW_007731071.1:128230-132518 GCF_000696425.1 Galeopterus variegatus | reverse complement strand
AGGGTTCCCAGATTCTCTTTTCTCCACAGTTTGCAATAAAGTGTATGAGTCTAAAAAAAAATGAGATGGGAACACCTCCAAAATAAAATAAACTGTATATCAACATAGACTCAATTTTACTAAAAGTGACTGAGCTAAAACTTCTCTATCAGACTATGTGATGTTAAGGAGATGGGAACACCTCCAAAATAAAATAAACTGTATATCAGCATAGACTCAATTTTACTAAAAGTGACTGAGCTAAAACTTCTCTATCAGACTATGTGATGTTCTAGTTTTGGAAAAATTTTGGTGTTTTTGTAATGTGCAGTGAATGATGCAGCTAGAGGAACAGTGTGGGGGACTGAGAACACCAGCCTGAGGCATTTGTCCCTCATTTTGTAAGAAAAGATTTGTTTGTTTGTTTGTTTACTTATTTATGTATTTTTTTGGCTATAGCTGTAATAAAAGTGAAAGAAAGAAAGGGGCCAGTAAGAATTGCAGCAATAATCCTTGTCCACAAAGCTTCCTCTCACTCCTTCAGCAGGAGAGGACCTGTCTTCCTAACACTTTGGACACTTGAACCCCTCAGATCATGAAAATTGCAGAATGCCAAGCACCATGAAGTTTTAGCCAAATAATTGCTTAAGGAAGATAATTTGGGAAAGTCATGGTAATGTTCTAAACTCAATACATAGTAATGAGAATGAAAAGGGGAGTTTTGAGATGCAAGTGAGAGACATGTAGATGGAAGTATATACAAATTGAGGGTGAGTGCAGTATGAGTGGTATTCTTAATTTAGTGGCTTAAAACAACAAAAATTTGTTATTTTGCAGTTTAGAAGTCAGAATTCCAAAATGGGTCTCTCCCGACTAAAATCAATGTGTTGGCAGGGATGCATTCCTTCTGAAGTCTCGAAGGGATTCCCCTTTTTCCAGTTTGGAGGCTGTCTGCATTCTTTGGTTCCCAACTTCTTCCTCCACGCTCAAAGCCAGCAGGATAGCACCTTCCAATCTTCTCTGACTCTGTCACTCCTCTCTCTGTCTTATAAGGACCCTTGTGATTACATTGGGTAAACTTGGGTTATCCAGGGTAATCCTCCCATCTGAAGATGATTACTTACACCTGCAAAGTCCCTTTTTCTAGTAACACAGTCCCAGATTCCAGGCATTAGGAGGTGGACATCCTTTGAGGGCAGATTTTACTGCCTACCACAGTGATGGAAAAAAATAATCTAACAGATTAAGTAAATAATGGACAGGAAAAGGTTTGGACATACTCCCCACCTCTTGTATCTTATTCTCTTGCCTACTTTAGTCAAAGGCTTACCTAATTTATTTGGAACTTCATCATTTTTTTGTTTGTTTGTTGCTAAACACAGAAAAGTAATGCAAAATGGACTTAGCCTCCTTCCATGGCTAGAGAAAAACATTATGCTAACTTAAGATGAAGTTTGACAAGTGATGCATTATTCAGAAAACCACCATGCACTAAAATTGCATATTATGCAAATATAGTCAGTTCCTGAGCACTGTTGAAGAAGTTTTTATAGGTAATTATGGAAGGCTGCAGCAGTGGCCTTTCTACTAGAGTTTAATGTTTCCAGTGGATGCTCATGAATAGTGATATTACACCTAAGAATAAAATCATTCACTTCCACTTGAAACACTCATTAGCAAACTTTTTAAATGGTTGCATTGTCTGCAGCCTGATTAGTCCTGCAGGACTTTGATTAATGTTGCTCATTACTTAGATTAAGCTTTAGCTTTGTGAAGACTATTCCATTGCCTAATAATGTGAAACATTTTACATTGAAAAAGAGTCGTGTAGACAAATGATGGTACTTTAATCAATTGACTTCGGGGTGCTATCAAAACCCTCACGAAAGGTCTAGGCACTTTGGAAAATGTCACCTCTTTGCTAGTTCATAATTACCACAAGGGAATAAATTGGTTTTCACGTGAGTTGCAGTTTACTTCCTGTACACATCTGACATGCACCACTGATAAAAATTACAGTATGCATCCTTTGCTGCTTAAAAACATTATATTTAGCATTACTAAAAGTGGAGCCTCAAGTTTAAATCTTAGTTTCCTTAATAATCTTAATACCGGGTATCTAACTAGAAATATTGTCTACTTGTTTGCCAGGGGAGGCAAATCAAATGGAACCACAGCAAGCTGTGCGCTCTTCTTAATTGGACTATTAATATGATAGATGAAGACTATCACTTGAAATTTTATGATGTAGAACAACGTGGCATCCACGTTCCCCTCTATGTGTGTAAGCAAATGAATGAAGACAACTAAAGCCTCATAAAGACTCATACACAAGACCATAACTGATGAAAAATCTAATTATGTCTTTTTGAGGGAAAGGGTCAAAAATACATAAATTATGTACTAATATATTCATGAAAAAAATGAGCCGCCTAGATAGCAACCCAAGTTATAGAAATAGGAATAGAAGACACATATACTTAGAAAGTAGAAAACATAAGAAATAATCAGAATTTTAAGTTTTTCTTGATTTTTCCTTATGTTTGGTTTACTATAGAACTCTGTGAATAATAGGATTACAAACCAATTTTGTCATTATCTATTGTCCAGGTTAACTTTCAATATTTATGTAAATTCTTTGCAAAAACTGCAAATTTCATTTGGTACTCCATCTGAATTGAGAATAAAATTCTTTAGTTTGGAGGTTATAAAGCTTCTCTTTTCCTTTGTTGTCTGAAAATATCAATCACACCATAGTATCTTATAGTCACAGGCACTGACATCTAATTCTCATTTTGAAATTGAAAATTTCTTTTTTTAGCATTTTATATTATTTTGTTTTTTTAATTCACAAAATTATATGTATTTATTATGTACAACATGCTATTTTAAAATATATATACATTGTCGATGGTTAAATCAAGTGAATTAATACGAAATATAAGGCTACTTCAAAAACTTAGTGGAGGAATAGAACTAAAAGATAATACTAACCTTTTCATGAACTTTTTAAAATACCCTTACATAGGGAACTGCATTCCCTTACATAGTAAACATTTTTGTATTGACAACACTTAAAATCTCAGTATTTTTCACGCATATGCATTCCCTTACATAGTAAACATTTTTGTATTGACAACACTTAAAATCTCAGTATTTTTCAAGAATACAATTTATTGTTATTAACTATAGTTAACATGTACGATAGATCTTTTGAACTTATTCCTCTTATCAAATTGAGATTTTGTATCATTTGCCCAACATCTTTCCAATCCTGCCCCCCACTGCCCCAGTTCCTGGTAACCAGCATTCTACTTTCTACTTCCATGAGTTCAACAGTTTTAGATTCAACATATAAGTGAGCTCATGCAGTTTTTGTCTTTCTGTGCCTGGCTGATTTCACTTAACATAATGTCATCTGGGTTCATTTATGTTGTCACAAATGACAGGATTTCCTTCCTTTTTATGACTGAATAATATCTCATTGTGCATGTATACCACATTTTCTTTGTCCATTCATGTGCTGATGGACATGTAGGTTGATTCCATATTTTTGCATTGTAGGCAATACTGAAATGAACATGGGAGTGCAGAGATCACTTCAACATACTGACTTCATTTCCAGTATGATCCAGTATATGACTCAGTAGTGGGATTTCCAGTATGTGATCCAGTAATGGAGATCGCTGGACCATATGGTAGTTCTATTTTTAATTTTTGGAGGATCCTCCCTACAGTTGTCCATAATGGCTGTACTGACTTACATCCTCACCAGCAGTGGACAAGGAAGGGTTCCCTTTTCTCCACATCCTCGCCCATACTTGTTATATTTTCCGATTTTGATAACCAGCCATTCTAACAGGTATGAGGTGATATCTCATTGTGCTTTTAATTTCCATTTCCCTAATGATGAGTGATATTGGGCATTTTTTCATATACCTGTTGGCCATTTTTATGTCTTTGTTCAAGGGATGTTTATTCAGGCCCTTTGTCCATTTTTAATCAAGTTATTTTCTTGCAATTTAGTTGTTTGAGTTTCTTCTATGCTTTGGATATTAACTCTTTATGAGATGCACCATTTGCAGATATTTTCTCCCATTCCATAGCTGTCTCTTCACTCTGTTGATTGTTTCTGTGGCTGTGTAGAAACTTTTTCATTTGACACAATTCCATTATTAAAATTTTGCCTTTTATTGACTGGGCTTTTGGGTTTACATCCCCCCAAAATAGTTGCCCAGGCCAATGTCATGAAGCTATTCCCTTATTTTTTTCAGTAGTTTTACAGTTTCAGGTCTTACATTGAAGTTTT
>NW_007731071.1:122133-127404 GCF_000696425.1 Galeopterus variegatus | reverse complement strand
TGAAGCTATTCCCTTATTTTTTTCAGTAGTTTTACAGTTTCAGGTCTTACATTGAAGTTTTTAATCCATTTTGTGTCTATTTTCATATCTGGTATGAGATAAGGGTCTAATTTCATTCTTCTCCATGTGAATATACAGTTTTCCCTGCACCATTTATTGAGAAGACTCTCTTTTCCCATTGTGTGTCTTGACATCTTTGTCAAAATCAGTTGGCTATAAACGTGTGGGTTTATTTGGGGGCTGTCTATTCTCTTCCATTGATCTCTATGAATATTTTTATGCCAGTACCATGCTATTTTGATTACTACAGCTTTGTAGTATATTTTGAAGTTAAGTAGTGTGGTGTCTTCACTTTTTTCTTTTTCCCCAGATTTCTCTGGATGTTTGGTGTCTTTTGTGGTTCCATACCGTAGTGGATTGAATATTGTCCCCCCAAATCTCCTTGAAACTGAAATTGTGTCTCCCATGGTTTATGTATTAAAAGCTCAGCCCCCACTGTGACTGTTAAGAGGGTGGGAAACCCTATTATGGTAATTGAAAGGTGGGGCCTTGAAGAGGTGATTGGATTGTAGGACCATGCAGTAGTGAATGGATTAAAAATAGTGATCAGGGGTGTGGTTCTGAGGGCTTTTAAATAAGAGGAGAGTCTGTCCTTCTCTCTGCTTCCACCATCTTGCAATGTGAGATCCCCGGGTCACTGTCACCACCACCAGATGGACTTTGGACTTCCCAGCCTTAGAAACTGTAAGCAATAAATGTTGTTTTTCTTTATAAAATAAACAGTTCCATGTATTTTGTTACAAGCAACACAAACAGACTAATACATATACAAATTTATTAGTTCTTGCAGTTTTTTTGGTGGGTTCTTTAAAGTTTTCTATGTATATAAGATCATGTTATCTGCAAAGAGAGACAGTTTACCTACTTACCTTCCTCTTTGGATGCCTTTTATTTCTTTCTCTTGCCTAATTATTCTGGTTGGGAGTTCCAGTGCTACAAGAATGTGGGCATTCTTGTCTCGTTCCTGATCTTAGAGGAAAAACTTCCAACTTTTCCTCACCGAGTATGGTGTTAGCTGTGGGTTTGTTACACGTGGCCTTTATGTGCTTTTTTGTGCTGTTGAATCTGGTTTGCTGGCATTTTGTTGAGGACTTTGGCATCTCTGTTCATGAGGGATGTTGACCTATAGTTTTCTGTTTTTGTGTGCTCTTGGGTTTTGGTATACGGGCAATGGTAGCCTCATAAAATGAGTTGGTAAGAATTTCCTCCTCTTTAATTTTCTTGAATAGTTTGGGGATGGATTGGTGTTAGTTCTTTAACTGTTTGGTAGAATTCAGCAGTGAAGCCATAAGGACCTGGGGCTTACTCTGATGGAAGACTACTTATTACTGATTCAATTCCCTTACTCATTATTGGTCTGTTCAAAATTTCTATTTCTTCATGATTCAGTCTTGGTACACTGAAGGCTGGGTGTGAGTACTGTCCTGAAGGCTATGTTTGTCTGTCCCAGGTCTGGCCTGGGACTTGAGACCTCAGGGGCCAACCTAGAGGTGAGGTCACAGGGACTGGCTTGACACAATGTGGTCCTGGAGCCTATGTCTACAGGTGCTGGCCTGATGACCAGGACTGTGGGGATTGGCTGGTGCTGAGAATAATCTGGAACTTGCTGCTGCTGAAGTTGGCCTAGTGATGTCTGGAGTCTGGGGCTGTGGCCTGCCCAGTTCTGGGTCTTCCTGGAATGGGCCTGGTGTTAGGGCCTGAGGCATAGTCCAGTGGTCACTTCCCTCCCCTTCACCCCAAGCAGAGGGTGTCCTTCTCCATGCTGTGCTGCCTGGACTGAGAAAGGGGAGGTATAGGGCATGTGGCACTGTCCCTCCTGCCCTCTTCCATGCATCTTCTCTGTTTCTGTGCTATACCCGGGTGCTGTGGTCTCTCACCTGGCTCTCTGAGTTCTTGTGCAGGAATTTCCATGCATGGATAGTTGTTCAAATTGATGGTTCTGGGTGGGGCCGAGTGCTGCTGATGAGACACATTCTGCCATCTTCGTAGTGAAATAGATAGTATACAGTTTGTNTGAAGCTATTCCCTTATTTTTTTCAGTAGTTTTACAGTTTCAGGTCTTACATTGAAGTTTTCAATCCATTTTGTGTCTATTTTCATATCTGGTATGAGAAAAGGGTCTAATTTCATTCTTCTCCATGTGAATATACAGTTTTCCCTGCACCATTTATTGAGAAGACTCTCTTTTCCCATTGTGTGTTCTTGACATCTTTGTCAAAATCAGTTGGCTATAAACGTGTGGGTTTATTTGGGGGCTGTCTATTCTGTTCCATTGATCTCTATGACTATTTTTATGCAGGACCATGCTATTTTGATTACTACAGCTTTGTAGTATATTTTGAAGTTAAGTAGCGTGGTGCCTCCACTTTGTTCTTTTTCCCCAGATTTCTCTGGCTATTTGGTGTCTTTTGTGGTTCCATACCGTAGTGCATTGAATATTGTCCCCCCAAGCTCCTTGAAACTGGAATTGTGTCTCCCAAGGTTTATGTATTAAAAGCTCAGCCCCCATTGTGACTGTTAAGAGGGTGGGAAACCCTATTATGGTAATTGAAAGGTGGGGCCTTGAAGAGGTGATTGGATTGTAGGACCATGCAGTAGTGAATGGATTAAAAATGGTGATCAGGGGTGTGGTTCTGAGGGCTTTAAAAGAAGAGGAGAGTCTGTCCTTCTCTCTGCTTCCACCATCTTGCAATGTGAGATCCCCGAGTCACTGTCACCACGACCAGATGGACTTTGGACTTCCCAGCCTTAGAAACTGTAAGCAATAAATGTTGTTTTTCTTTATAAAATAAACAGTTCCATGTATTTTGTTACAAGCAACACAAACAGACTAATACATATACAAATTTATTAGTTCTAGCAGTTTTTTTGGTGGGTTCTTTAAAGTTTTCTATGTATATAAGATCATGTTATCTGCAAAGAGAGACAGTTTACCTACTTACTTTCCTCTTCGGATGCCTTTTATTTCTTTCTCTTGCCTAATTATTCTGGTTGGGAGTTCCAGTGCTACAAGAATGTGGGCATTCTTGTCTCGTTCCTGATCTTAGAGGAAAAACTTCCAACTTTTCCTCACCGAGTATGGTGTTAGCTGTGGGTTTGTTATATGTGGCCTTTATGTGCTGTTGAATCTGGTTTGCTGGCATTTTGTTGAGGACTTTGGCATCTCTGTTCATGAGGGATGTTGACTTATAGTTTTCTGTTTTTGTGTGCTCTTGGGTTTTGGTATACGGGCAATGGTAGCCTCATAAAATGAGTTGGTAAGAATTTCCTCCTCTTTAATTTTCTTGAATAGTTTGGGGATGGATTGGTGTTAGTTCTTTAACTGTTTGGTAGAATTCAGCAGTGAAGCCATAAGGACCTGGGGCTTACTCTGATGGAAGACTACTTATTACTGATTCAATTCCCTTACTCATTATTGGTCTGTTCAAAATTTCTATTTCTTCATGATTCAGTCTTGGTACACAGAAGGCTGGGTGTGGGTACTGTCCTGAAGGCTATGTTTGTCTGTCCCAGGTATGGCCTGGGACTTGAGACCTCAGGGGCCAACCTAGAGGTGAGGTCACAGGGACTGGCTTGACACAACGTGGTCCTGGAGCCTATGTCTACAGGTGCTGGCCTGATGACCAGGACTGTGGGGATTGGCTGGTGCTGAGAATAATCAGGAGCTTGGTGCTGCTGAAGTTGGCCTAGTGATGTCTGGAGTCTGGGGCTGTGGTCTGCCCAGTTCTGGGTCTTCCTGGAATGGGCCTGGTGTTAGGGCCTGAGGCATAGTCCAGTGGTCACTTCCCTCCCCTTCACCCCAAGCAGAGGGTGTCCTTCTCCATGCTGTGCTGCCTGGACTGAGAAAGGGGAGGTATAGGGCATGTGGCACTGTCCCTCCTGCCCTCTTCCATGCATCTTCTCTGTTTCTGTGCTATACCCGGGTGCTGTGGTCTCTCACCTGGCTCTCTGAGTTCTTGTGCAGGAATTTGCATGCATGGATAGTTGTTCAAATTGATGTTTCTGGGTGGGGCCAAGTGCTGCTGATGAGACACATTCTGCCATCTTCGTAGTGAAATAGATAGTATACAGTTTGTTAAAACAGACATTAGCTCCATCCATTCCTAAGACTGGCAAATCTTTACTATTTTGTTTAAAAAAGAACATTTCGGTACACAAGAAGCCTCTATTTAATCATAACAATTTGGGTCATTCTCAATGAGTGGGAAAAACACACACACACATAGACTGTGTGTTTTCCTCTGCTCTCATTCAGCACAATCGGCAGCAGCACAGAAGACAGACTTCTGACTTCTGTGTGGGGACTCATCCCAACCAGCATGCAAGTCAGCAATTCTCCAGTGGACACCAGCTGGGTGCCTTTCAATTCAATTCCAACACTGTTCACCTCGAGATAGTGTCAGATCCCACAGGGTGAGGGGAAGTCCCCAAGACTTCCCCCACTTCAGATGCCAGCTGCAGGTCTAGGCCTCTGCAACTTCTGACGAATCAGTTATAAATCAGGGTTCCACACACCCTCCTTGGGTTCGATTAGTTTGCTTGAGCAACTCACAGAACTCAGGGAAACATGTACTCACATTTATTCATTTATTATAAAGAATATCACAAAGGATACAGATGAAGAGAAGTATAGGATGAGGTATGCAGGAAGGGATCAGAGCTTCCATGCTGTCTCTGGCATACCACCTTCCAGGAACCTCCAAGTGGTCAGCTTTCTGGAAAATAGAGATGTATACATGTGCAAAAGGACTACAAATAAACCACTGGGTTATTAATATGTTTATTTGAGGTCACATACAATTTCATGACACATTAAGGATTTTATAGTTGTGTACCAAAAACAAAAAAATGCTTTTCCATGATTCAATTAATCAACAATTCTGGGACGGCCCGGTGGCGCACTCGGTAGAGTGTGGCGCTTGGGAGCGCGCGGCGCTCCCGCTGAGGGTTCGGATCCCATATACAGACCGGTCCGCTCACTGGTTGAGCGCGGTGCGGGCGCAACACCGAGGGTTGCGATCCTGTTACTGGTCACGAAAAAAGACAAAAAGGAAAAAAAAATTTAAAAAAATAATTCTGCAGGTAGGTAGAGCAATAGAAGAATGTGAGCTAGAAGTAATCGACAAAAGCTTCTCAGAGAAAGCTGGGTTTGGCTGAGTCTAGGAAGAAGGAAAGGTAAGACTAAACCATGCCTTGCATCTGAAAGGCCAG
>NW_007731071.1:117260-121749 GCF_000696425.1 Galeopterus variegatus | reverse complement strand
GCAACACCGAGGGTTGCGATCCTGTTACTGGTCACGAAAAAAGACAAAAAGGAAAAAAAAATTTAAAAAAATAATTCTGCAGGTAGGTAGAGCAATAGAAGAATGTGAGCTAGAAGTAATCGACAAAAGCTTCTCAGAGAAAGCTGGGTTTGGCTGAGTCTAGGAAGAAGGAAAGGTAAGACTAAACCATGCCTTGCATCTGAAAGGCCAGCATGCCGAGGATGGGCATGCTAGCTCAGATGCTGTGGGGATCATAAACAGTACTGTCTTCTCTCAGGGTAAGAAGGAAACAGGAGCCTCATGCATCGTTGCATTCCAATTCTGGACCTACATAATCTGAGCAGGAGCTCATCCAAGATGGAGTAGGCACTGGGGTAATTTTGAACAGAAAAAGACGAGCTGGTGAACAATGTCTGGCAATAATCTGGTGGAGGTTAATGTAAAGTATTGGAAGGAGAAAAGCCTGGAATCTGGGAGCACAGCTAAGAGGATGTTGAGAAATCTAGGCTTCTAGGAAGTAAAGTATCAACAGCATGAGAGAGATTTCTAGACAAGAATTAATGAGTTCAAAGCTTTACTGAGTGTAGATAATGCAGGAATGCCCTGATTTAAATACAAGTGCCAGATTTCATGGTTTTTATGACAGAGAATCTCAGGGAGGAATTGTCTCAGTGACTGAAGAGGACATGTGAGTGCAGAGGAAAGGTCAGTTATTAATTAGACAAATGTGAAATGTGAATTGACCCAATGGTGGGATTTTCAAAAGGAAACATGGTAATATGTATGAGATATAAACCTGAGACTTAATCAAAAAGACAACTTTTTATTATCATATTTTCACAATTATTAATAATCTATGATTAAATGCATCTCAGAAAGCATAATCAAATAAGTACAATAAAACTATTAAATTTCAATCTGAAAATGAAGTGTTCAGTTAAGTAAGACTTTTGAGGTATTACTTTTTTATTATCTACTTATATTTTCATGAAAATGCAATTTGGAATGGTCCAAAACATTGGAAGAATTTTGAGAATATGTTTGAAGGCAAAATTATACGGAAACGGCTATTGATTGTCAAACCTCCAGAGCTACACGTGAAATCTTCTAATATCACGTTCAGCTGTGTAACAACAACTTGCAGCATTTTGAATTGACAAGACTTACAGTAAATGATGACTACATTGTAAGACTGCAGAATAATAGAAGATATTTTTTTTCTGAATTGTACAGTACTTTAAATAATTTCATATCTTATTTTGTGTATTTTTGAAGCTTCATAACTTCTTGAACTGAACAACAAATAACATATAAGCCAAGACTGATATTAATCTCATCACAAATTCATGAAGCTAGAACCACCACGGTAGGGGCAAAGTTAATACACTATGAAATTGAGTAATTTATTTCAATGTTCTAAAGAACACTAAAATCTCTCTCTATACTTGACATTTAAACTATTGATGTTTTAAAAACTCATTTTACACATTCATCATTGAGTATTAATTCACAGAATTGTCAGAACTTCTGCATAGTATTTCTGCTCTGTCATGTGCCCTGTATGCACAAATTCACTGTTAGCAAACTCTCATTATGTGTCAAGACTGTGGTCAGTGCTTTATGTGCATTATATCTAGTTCATTTCATGCTATTTAGGTAGGTATTATTATTGAAAACAGTTATAGCCATGGAAACTGAAGCCTAAGGATTTAAGTAACTTGCATAAATTATACAGTCCATACATTCAAAGGTTATACTTAAAATACCATATGTATTTGAACAACATGATTTAATTTATCATACACTAACATGATATAACTTATGAACATGGTAAGATGATTACTGTAAGTTTCCATTTAAGAATTTCTGATCAGGAAAGGAAATATGGTGTTTATTGAGATTAAGAATTTAGAATCTAACCCAGATCTTATCTATTTTGAAACACTAAAGGATCATTACCACTTTTTAAAAAATGATACTGAGTATGTTTCAAAACATTTAGCTTGATGCTTGTGATTTTTATCAAAACAATTGAAAGGTCCCCTCTGGAATAACTTTCTTTTCAATTTAAATGTAAATAAATGATGAACATGTGATTGGGGATTTATTTAGCAAGCTTCTTTCAAAAAGTTATTAAGACCCTATTATATGCCTCAGTGTATAGAAAGAAATGAGACTGTCTTCTTTAAAGGTAAAGACATCCTTAACATACCCAGAGCTCTCAATCAAACACATAGAAGGACAAACACAACCATAGTAAGGACCATGATATGATTAAACAAGAAGGGTCATTTGTTTATAAACAATGAAAACTATCTCTAGCTAGATTAGTAAAATAACAATTATAGTATGACAAACTCACAAATTTAAGTCACAGCTGAAAAATCGAGCAGGCCAGAAACCCAAGCAACTTCAGGAGTACTTCTCACTGGGATGAATCAGGCCAAACCATTTCATTTTTTTTCATTCTAAGTGTCATTCAGGTAAGATTTAAAGTCCCGGGCTGGCTGGTTAGCTCAGTTGGTTAGAGCACAGTGTTATAATACCAAGGTCGAGGGCTTGGATCCCCTTAATGGCCAGCCACCAAAAAAACAAAACCAACCAACACATTTTTTTTCATTCTAAGTGTCATTCAGGTAAGATTTAAAGTCCCGGGCTGGCTGGTTAGCTCAGTTGGTTAGAGCACAGTGTTATAACACCAAGGTCGAGGGCTTGGATCCCCTTAATGGCCAGCCACCAAAAAAACAAAACCAACCAACCAAACAGAAAAGATTAAAAGTTTCTTGTGAGAGGAGGTCCAGTTGGTACCAGTTTGATCAGATGTCCACATTTTGATTTGGGTAGGACAGGCCAACTTGATTGAGAGTCCTACTAACATGAACTATAGTGGTTAGTAGCCAGAATAATAGAAGGTGTACATTGCAGGAGCATAATTTATTATTATTTTTGTGTACTGAAAATATATTTTATGAAATTAAAGACAATCTGATATTACAGAATGTTTACATGAGAAAAGATTTGTTTTATTTATGTATGTATCTGAAATTGAACTTTAAGGAGATTATACATGGTCAAACACAAAAGAACCCAGATGGAAGAGACTTTCAAGATTAATTTAAAGAGTCTAAGCCTCTCATTTAACAGCTAAAGAAACTGAGACCATGAAATCAAAATGACTTAACCCCAATCCTATAACTAGTCCATTGTGGTTACAGATATTAAACATCAGTTCACTTATCTGCGAATGAAAAATCACTACTCTACTCAAGCAAGCATTTTGTCATTTTAAACACTGTTTCCAGAAATCTACACAGTACGTTACTCCTTATGGGGAAGGTTTTCACATGCTGATGAACAGCTACAGAACAGCAGACACATTTGGAAAATGGAAATGAGGAGGTTGTCAGGAAAGCACCTGGATGAGGTGCCATTTATTATCAGTTTCAGCACTTTTAAAAAATGGAAAACCCAACATATAGTGGCATAAACAAGGCAGTGATATGATACAATTTGCTCCTTAAACAATTACTTTCCCTGTAGTGTAGAGGGGGGTTTGGGGAAGAAAGAATGAATGAGGGGAGACCATACTTTCATTTTTTTCTAAAAACATCATTGTGCACAAAATGTGCATCAGGCTCTGGGTAACATATACAAAAAGGTGAACAAGGTCTTTGCCTTTANACAGAAAACAGACAGGACACTGTGCAGAGAGTAACAGAGGGTCCCGCTGAGTTAGAGTGGTCGAGAGGAGCCTGTTTAAAAAGGTGACCTCAAATCTGAGAGCTGAAGGATTGTGGAAACAGCCAGCCATGCGTTTAGACTGAGGGAGTCTAGTGGGGAGCCAGGTAGAAGGTGATGGGACATTGGGACATGGGAAGAAGTACATATGGTCCTTGACTTTAGATGAGGTTATGTCCCAATAAATCCATTGTAAGCTCAAAATATCTTAAGTCAAAAATGCATTTTGTACATCTAACCTACTGAGCATCATAGCTTGGCCTAGCCTACTTCAAATGTGTGCAGAACACTTACATTAGCCTACAGTTGGGTAGAAACATCTAACACAAAACAATTTTACAATGAAGTGTTAAATATCACATGTAATTTATTGAATACTGTACTGAAAGTGAAAGACATAAAGGTTGCATGGGTACTCAAAATGTGGTTTCTACTGAAAGTGTACTGCTTTTGCACCATGTAAAATAAAAAAATCATAAGCCAAACCACCATAAGTCAGGAGGCATCTCTACACCAATTTGAGATATATCTTAGAGGTATCAGTCAAATTGGTGATGGATTAATGAAGAAATAAGGGGGAGAAAGTTGTCAAGAATGACTGTTAGGTTTTCTGTGTAGACAACTAAGTAAATAGTATGATATTTATTAATAGATGGAAAATTAGAAGTGATGGCTAACATGAGAGACTCAGGAATTTGGCTTTGGATCTCTAGCTTGAGAAACCTGTGACCATATCCAAGATGGTTTAGGT
>NW_007731071.1:114669-115780 GCF_000696425.1 Galeopterus variegatus | reverse complement strand
GTTGAGCTGGCACCAGAGAGGAGAAGACGAGAACCAAGAGACGGTCTCGAGGAAAGAGAGTTTCAAATGCTGAAAGAAGAAAAGTGTGGATGGAAATAAGAAGTGTCTCTTGAATTCAGGACCCCATGATCATTGATTAGCAAGAGCCATTTAGGTAGAGAAGAGCCTTTAGATGCCACCTCATATTTGACTGGGACATGGTAGAAATTGACACTGCTCAAGAGACTTGGTTTGCAAATGAAGTAGAGGAGCAAAATGGAAGCCCACAGGGAAGGTGGGGACAAGAGATATCTACTACTTTTCTTCTCTTCTCTTTCTGAAAGTGGAATACTTCAGAATTCGTGATTAGGACTCCACAGGGAAAGTGAGGGGACCAGAGAAAACAGAACCACCAACGCAGCAAGATTTCTGATCTCAATGGCTTAATTCGATCATCAAGGGAACATGATTTCAAACATTTCTGTCATATTTTAATCTACACATTGATAAAATTATAATCAGCATATATAACTTACTAATCATGGAGCATAAAATTAATTAAAATATAAATCATATTGCAAGTAACAGAAAACAAATGAAATATCAGAGGAGCATAAACATAAAACCATAACATAATATGACTGAAGATATACACGTTCTGAAAATCACAATAAACATATTAATCTTACCTTTAAAGGTAGAAAATTTTTGACTTTATTAAGAAAAAAAAAATCATTGTGTGATAATCACATTACAAAAGTACAAGAAAAAAAGAAGTGTTAAAAATAAAGTAAATCAGGGGCCGGCCCGTTGGCGCACTGGATAGTGCGCCGCTTGGGAAGCGTGGCGGCGCTCCCGTCCGAGGGTTCGGATCCCACATACGGACCGGCTCCCGCTCACTGGCTGAGTGAGGCGCGGGAGCAACACCGAGGCTTGCAATCCCGTTGCCGGTCCCCGGTCCGGTACGGGGGCAACACTGAGGGTTGCGATCCATTGCCGGACACGGAAAAAAGACAAAAGACCAAAAAAATAAAAAATAAAAAAAAAATAAAGTAATATGAAATGAAGAGGTGACAATTATAAAAAGCTTTAAATCATAGCATCGTAATATAAAGGCAAAGTTTTGCAGAAA
>NW_007731071.1:111669-114159 GCF_000696425.1 Galeopterus variegatus | reverse complement strand
GGCAACACTGAGGGTTGCGATCCATTGCCGGACACGGAAAAAAGACAAAAGACCAAAAAAATAAAAAATAAAAAAAAAATAAAGTAATATGAAATGAAGAGCTGAGGGTTGCGATCCGTTGCCGGACACGGAAAAAAGACAAAAGACCAAAAAAAAAATAAAATAAAAAAAAAAATAAAGTAATTTGAAATGAAGACGTGACAATTATAAAAAGCTTTAAATCATAGCATCGTAATATAAAGGCAAAGTTTTGCAGAAATGTAAAGAGACATTAACAAAATTTCAAGGACAACCTAATTTTCTGTAATATGTTAAGAAATCTATTAAATGAAATAGTAGAATTGAGAAAAATAAATTCCTTTGAAACTGAAATAAAAGGGGCATTGCTGAGTGTTTTGCCCTCACACTGAATGTTCAAAAAACAGTTTTGAAAATTAAACATAAGCTTATAGAGAATTAAACCACAGTAAATTTCAAAACACACCCTCGAAAAGTTATACAAGAAAAAAATGACCTTATGGCACACAAGAGGAGTATGCATTATAATTAATTGTTTGGTCCAACTATATAGAACACATTTTAAAAACATTATTTTTATAAGGAAAGTCTTAAAAATATTTTAAAATAGATTGTTGTTATGAATGAAAACAATATAACAATTGCATCTATTCTAACAGATTTCGAAATCATGAGGAACTATAATTTTATGGATACATTTCACGATATTAACTCAAGAAAAATGTTAACGTTTCTTGAGTTCTTACGTATGCCAGGCACTCTGTTAAGCACTTTCCTTAAATGACTGATGCCTTTAGTTTCACAACTATCCTTTAAGGTTGACCTTGTCTGTAACATTCCATTTTACAGTTAAGGAAACAAGAACAGAGAGGTTAACTCATTTGCCCGAGGATAAACAGCCTTAAGTGGCAGAGCCAGGAGGTAAAATCAAGTGCTCTGGGTCTGGAACCCATTACCTTAGACACTTGGTGCAGGACTAACTGAACTCTTTCTTATGTTAGAGTCAGGTGCATTCATTATGTTTTGTAATGTTTTGAGTGGGTGCTGCAAAATGCTTCTTGCATCAACCTAAAATCATTTATATTTTTGTAATATTTTCTTGAGCTCCCATACTATCAGGGATCCTCATGCATAACTACTTTATACTAGAACCACCTAAAAACGGGTCTTGGAGCAGCTTTTGGAGCAGCCAGCATGTGCCTGCTGGGCTTGGAGCCAAAACACTGAAGAAGAGAGCAGGCGGCGTGAGCTACAGGGAGCCGGATACTCTTCCTTCATTCCTCTCTTTCCTGGCAAGCAATTATTGTTTCATTGAAAATCTATCTACTTCTAGCTGATCTCCTTGAAATCAAATCTAACCAACAATCAACTGGCATTTTCAGAGGGCCTGCTGTGTGTAGGGCATGCTCGATAAGCATTTTTGTCAAAAAAAAAAAAAAAGGTATTAACATTTGAATTATTAGGACAATTACATATTTGTAGACAGTGTAGGATCTTTCCCTCAGACAGAATTAACAAATTAAAGATAATGAGGAAATCTACTAGTCTGACTTTTATGCCATTTACTAATGGCCTTCAGCAAGCCGCCTTTACAGTTTGTTTAGAACTCTATCTGCATTTCACAGCTCCTTGTTTCTGCCAGTAGGAAGCATTCTTGGTAAATTCTGTATGTTGTTTGTTTGCTTGTTTGTTTTGCTCTCTAATAACAGGTATGGTGTAATTGTAAATGTCTACACTGTAAGAACTGTGAGAGTGATTTTGAATGCAGTTGCAATTAAAACAATAGGTATTTTGCAAAAAAGGAAATTTAGTGAAATATAGAGTTTACTCTTCTTGATTTGTTCCAAATATTTTAGCCACATTTCACTCCAGAATGACCCATGATGGCAGAAAATATCAGACAACTAGATTCCTGAGTATTCATGTATGTGTCCTTCATGTAATGGCAAGCTTTGGACCTGGTTTGGTCAGAGACTTGTAAACTTATTCTCTGAAGTGTTAAAAACCCATACAAAACTATCTGGTGCTTTCCAAGGAATCTTCCTGAGCAATGCTCAGAGGACTGATTGGATTTCATGTCTGGTTTTCAGTATGTCACCAGCATTCTCTAAATTTAATTCTTTAGGTTTGCTGGAATATAGAAGCTCAACTAAAAATTTATTGCTTTGTCCATTCAATACAGCAATTTGAATAATACCAGAAGAAAATGGAAGCACAATTATATGCTTTTTCTAAATTCAGAACTAGTCCAATGTGCTATTTTTAAATGTTTTGTTAGCTCGGAGCTCAGATAAAATTAAGTATTCACATATAATCTCCAAACACAAAAAGCAGCCATCTGAACGTGAGAATTTCATATCTATGGCTGGCAAACAGAATTTGGATTAGAATAATAGGAAAAGTTGGAGAATGAGAATTATGTTTTTAAAACATCTTCCGTTAAGTTTTATACTAGAAATAAAAGTTCAGTGC
>NW_007731071.1:89138-111475 GCF_000696425.1 Galeopterus variegatus | reverse complement strand
ATTCATGTATGTGTCCTTCATGTAATGGCAAGCTTTGGACCTGGTTTGGTCAGAGACTTGTAAACTTATTCTCTGAAGTGTTAAAAACCCATACAAAACTATCTGGTGCTTTCCAAGGAATCTTCCTGAGCAATGCTCAGAGGACTGATTGGATTTCATGTCTGGTTTTCAGTATGTCACCAGCATTCTCTAAATTTAATTCTTTAGGTTTGCTGGAATATAGAAGCTCAACTAAAAATTTATTGCTTTGTCCATTCAATACAGCAATTTGAATAATACCAGAAGAAAATGGAAGCACAATTATATGCTTTTTCTAAATTCAGAACTAGTCCAATGTGCTATTTTTAAATGTTTTGTTAGCTCGGAGCTCAGATAAAATTAAGTATTCACATATAATCTCCAAATACAAAAAGCAGCCATCTGAACGTGAGAATTTCATATCTATGGCTGGCAAACAGAATTTGGATTAGAATAATAGGAAAAGTTGGAGAGTGAGAATTATGTTTTTAAAACATCTTCCGTTAAGTTTTATACTAGAAATAAAAGTTCAGTGCATGAAAAATAACAACAGTTATGAACAAGGACTTAACACAGAAGAATTCTTCCATCAGCCTTAAAATAAATACTCACTTGCTTTTTCTCAATCTCTTAATCCTCATTGTTCAGGAACAATTTCTTGTCATAATCACCCCTAAAATACAGAAAATGAAAAACAATCACTTCTTATTTTCTAAAAAAGTACCACAACTTAGCTGAGAGTTTTTTGTTTTGTTTTGTTTTTTGACAATTACCTGTAAAAAGATGAAGGGAGAAATTCCAAACTACTACTAATAAAGTCTAGAGATAAGAAAAATATTATCCATTAAAGTAAAGGTTGTTATACTTTATGTGGAGTTAGGTTATCAATCCAGATCAGCCTGAATCGTGTCCTGTGAAAATAAAACTCGCAGTTCACATTTGGATATTAAATGAGAGTAAAAAGAATCTGTGCATCACACTCCATTTAAGGCAGGTTTGATAACTTTTTTTTTTTTTGGTACAGGAAAATATGATATAATTGATTAATATCTAGATAGATAAAACCATGTGTACTTGTATAATAATTTATAATTGAAAAAGCACCTAAATATCAATTATGCTTATCACTGTGAGAGGGGCAGTAGAAATATCATTACCTCATTTTATTTTTCAAGTCCCTGAGATGCAGGAGAAAGTAAAGGACTCAAGCAAAGTCTCATAGTTAGTGACAGGAAAAGATTCTCTCATATCTCCAACCCCCCAAAAAAATTAACTCTTGCACTTGAACACTTACTTAAAATTTCAGCATACAATAGTTTTTCAATGACCATAAGTTTTGGTGAATGATAAAAATTGTTTCATTTTTTATTAATTTAAATGGAAAAATAGTTCTTAGAGTCTCGTATAGTCACTTTCTCTATCTTCAACATCCACAGGCTTACAATGTTCACTCTACAGCAATTGATTAAAAACATTTCTTTGATAATCCAGGAAGATGGCTGACTAGAGGTGCCTGGCACTTGTCCCCACCCTACAAAAAAGAACAAAACAATAGATACATTTTGACTGGAATGACTGAAGAAATGTGCTGCAGAACACCAGGGGAGAGACAAAATCTTTGTGAAGCATGGAAGACAGGAAAAGCACCATAGAGAATAGAGCAAGCCTCGGCCCTGCTGCAGGCACTGTCTCTGAGTCAGGCAGAGAACAGGTAAGCTGGAAAACAACCCAGGTGTTTCCACTACCACCACAAATGCCAGCAATTCTTGCCACAAGAGAATCCCACAGTTCTTTCAGACCCCAAACCTAGGTAGAGAGTAGCTGGAAGCTTGCACAGCTGCATGGCCTGATAGAAGAATTCTGGGAGTGGAACCCCTGGTCCCCTGCCCAGGTGGCTATGGCACAGTGCCACCTTGAAACTGAACCCATGGGGCTAGAGCTAGAGTATGCCTTGCCTTGGACTCAGCCAATCTGACTCTCTCTACCCCGAGACCTTGCCTACATTCTGCCATGTATACACAGGTGCTAACAAGACCATAACCCTGGTTGCCTAGAACCTAGGTCAGACAAAAAGACCAAGACCCCAGCATCTGAACCCATGTAGCACCCCTTCCCCCACCAGGTGAGCAGGCACACCTGCTGAGCAGAGAAACCACCAATAGGATGTGGCCCCCTGCATTCACAAGCACTACCCCCTGCACTGTGCATGAGCCCACTGAGTCCACAGGTATCCACGCCAGCAGTCAGACAGCCTGATAGTAGCTCCCCTCATGCCCACGACCCTTGACAGAGCCACCAGCACCAGCTGCATCCACTCAGGCTGGCCACCGGCCCAGCAGCAGAGCTTGTCAGCCTCTACAGAGCTGCCAGGACCTGCAACACCAGTGTACGTATGCTTCCTGACTGATTACAGATTGGACAGAGGCTGTGAACCCACAAGGCAGGCCTCTAAAAAGTGGCTGGGACTAAATGCACCCATGCAGGTTTGCTATAGGCGCAGCAGCTGAACCAGCAGCCCTGTACAGAGCTACCAGAACCTGTGGCACAAGTGTACACTGCTCCCTGACCAACTGTGGATCAGGCAGAGGTTTTGAGTCTCTAAGGCAGATCTCTACAGCCTGAAATGAGCCTGCAAAGTGCTTGGCCTGTCTGCACTGTGCAGGCTCATTTCAGGCTCAACAGCTGATCCAGTGGCCTTCCTTACAGTTACCATGTTATGCCACACTAGTGTACATTTCTTCCCAGACCAGCAGTAGATTGGGTAGCAGCTTTGTCCCCTCATGACGGGCCTCTACAGAGCCACTGGGTCCTGTGGCATCCTTGCAGGCTTCCTCTAGGCTCAACTGCTGATCTGGTGGGTTTCTACAGAGCTGCCAGGATCTGCTGCATCAGTGTACATCTGATCCCTCAGCTGCCAGGCCCACAGCCACAACAACCCTGCTGATGTCACCCACCCTACCAAAAATTACCAAGGGCCCCATCACAAAGGCACACACGGACAACCCCAAGGTTGAATACAGTTAAAGAGGTCACAGAAAGACTGGACTACTGCACAAACCCCAAATCAAACCTAAAATGCTCACCTTGGCTGTCAATTTAGAGCACTTCTACATGAAAGAGTTTCTCCCTTCAAAAACTACTCCAAAAATTAGAAGAAATGACTGTGTCCCATCAGATGCCCAGGCATCAGTACAGAGACATGAAAGCATTAAGAAAACAAAAAAGCAATAAACAAAAAAACCCCCAAAGAAACATGACAGCCCTCTGAAGGAAGACAATAATCCTCCAGTACCAGAACCCAAACAACAGGAAATTGAGGAAAAGCCTGAAAAGAAAATGTCAACAGTAATCTTAAGGAAACTCAACATGATGCAAGAAAATGTAGGTAGAAATCAAAAAGAAGAAGAAGAAGAAGAAGAAAAAGAAAGTACCAGGAAAGAAGGGAGCAATTCAACAAAGAGATAAATATTAAAAAAGAACCAAGTAGAAATCCTAGAACTGAAGAATTCATTCAACAAAATAAAAAATACAAATGAAAGCTTAAGCAACAGGCTAGAACAAGCTGAAGAAAGAATTTCTGAATTTGAAGACAGGCTGTTTGAATTAACTCAGTTGGACCAAAGGGGGGAAAAAAAAAAGAAAAGAAAAAAGAGTTAAAAAAAAAAAAAAGAAAAGAAAGCCGATGAGATTTATTGGAAAACCTTAAGCCTACAAACATCCATATCATGGATGTTCCAAAAGGGGAAGAGAAAAGAAAGGGCATTGAAAACCTGTTCAATGAAATAGTAACTGAAAACTTCCCAAATATTAAGAAAGATGCAATCTTCCAGATCTAGGAAGCTCAAAGATCCCCGAATAGATTCAACCTGAGAAGGTCATCCTTTAGACACATTATAGTTAAATTGTGAAAAGTCAAAGAAAGAGAGAGAATACTAAAAACCACAAGAGAAAAGTGTCAAGTCACATGTAAGAGAGTTCCCATCAGGGTGGGATGATATATTCAAAGGGCTAAAAGAAAAAAAAACTGCCAGCCAAGAATACTATACATAGCAAAGCTATCCTTCAGAAATGAAGGAGAAGTGGTGTCTTTCCCAGACAAACAAAAACTGGGGGAATTCACCACTGTAAGACCAGCTGTATAAAGCATCCTTAAGGGAGTCCTATATATGGAATCAAAACAGCAATAATTACCATCATGAATACATAAGAAAGAATACAACCCACTAATAGAGCAGATACATGAATAAGAATTAGAAACTTTATCTTATCACTACAAAAAAGAAAAACAAAAAACAAGCAAACAAAAAATACCAAACAGCAATGACAAACAATAAAAGAGAGGTAAAGAAAAAAAGAACCATAAAAAATATTTTTAAAATAACAGGAGTTAAGAGATACCTTTCAGTAACAACCCTGACCATAAATGGATTAAATTCCGCACTTAAAAGATATAGATTGAATGAAGAGATTTTAGACCCAATTCTATGTTCCCTGCAAGAAACTCATTGCACCAGTCAAGACACACATAGACTAAAAGTGAGGGATGGGAAAAGATATTCCATGCAAGTGGAAATGAAAAATGAACAGGACTACCTGTACTTACATCAGATAAAGTAGATTTTAAACCAAAAACTATAAGAAGAGTTGAAGAATGCATTATATAATGATAAAGGGATCAATTCAGTAAGAGGATATAATAATCATAAACATATATGCACCCAACATCAGAGCACCCAGATATATAAAGCAATTATTACTACATCTAAAAGGAGAGACAAACACAATAGTTAGAATTCAACAACCCTCTTGCAGCATTGCACAGACCATCTAGCAAAAAATTTGCATAGAAACATGAGATTTAAACTATACTCTAGACCAAATGTACTTGACAGACATTTACAACATTTCAACCAACAACTGCAGAATATACCTTCTTATTAGCACAAGGATCATTCTGCAGGATAGACCACATGTTAGTCCACAAATGAAGTGTCAACAAATTTTTAAAAATTGAAATCTGATCAAGCATTTCTTAGACCATAATGGAGTAAAACTAGAAATCAACAAGTGAAACTCTGGAAACTATACAAATACATGGAATTTGAACAACATGCTCCTGAACAACCAATGGGTCAAAGAGAAATAAGGCAGGAAATCAAGAAATTTCTTGAAACAAATGAAAACAAAAGTACATTATAGCAAAACTTATGGGATACTGCAAAATCAGTACTAAGAGGGAAACATACTACAATAAGTACTTACATCAAAAAAGTCAAAAAATCTCAAATAAACACCCAATGTTACACTGCAAGGAATTAGAAAAGCAATAACAATCCAACCTCAAAATTAGTAGATGGAAAGAAATAGTAAAGATTAGAGCAGAACCAAATTAAATGGAGAGCCAAAAATTACAAAGGATTGATGAAACAAAAAGTTGGTTTTTGAGAAGATAAAATTGACAAAACCACTAGCTAGAGTAACCAAGAAAAGAAGGGAAAAGACTCAACAAAAATCAGAAATGAAAAAGGAGACACTACAACTGATTCAACAGAAATATGAAGAATCATTAAAAACTATTATGAACACCTATAACCAATAAATTTGGAAATCTAGGGGAAATGGATAAATTTCTGGACACACAGAACTTACCAGGCCTGAAACAAGAAGAAATAGAAAGATAAAAAGACAAATAATAAGCAACAAGATTGACTTGGTAATCAAAAGTCTCTCAACAAAGAACAACCTAGGACTGGATGACTTCACTGCTGACGATTTTACCAAGCTTTAAAAGAAGATTTAGTATTGATCCTACTCAATCTATTCCAAAAAATTGAGGAAAAGGGTATTCTCCCAAACTTATTCTATGAGGACAGTATCACACTGATGACAAAACCAAACAAAGACACAACAAAAAAAAAAATAAAGCTACAGCCCAATGTCCTTGATCAATTTAGATGCAAAAATTCTCCACAAAGTACTAGCAGACAAATCCAACAATATATCAAAAAGATTATGCACCATGACCAAGTGGGATCCATCCCAGGAATGCAAGGATGATTCAACATATGCAAACGAATAAGTGTAATACACCATATTACCTTGTTTCACCTTGGTCGAATTTTGATAGTTTGGGTTTCTTGAGGAATTGATTAATTTCTTAAGTTGTCAAGTTAATGACCTTATTAACCTTTTAAGAGACACAGGATCTGCCCTGTAGCATTATGCCATTTCATTCTTGAAGTTGTCAATTTGTGTCTTTTCTCATTTTGTCTTTGTTAATCTTGTTCATTAATTACAATGATTATTGTTTTTGAAGAAAGGGTTTTTTGTTTCATTGATTCATTATTGTGTCTGTTTTCAGTTACATTTGTTTCTTCTCTTATTATTATAATTTTCTTCCTTGTACTTGCTTTGTAATGTAGAAGAGAAAAAATAAGTTTGTCTCTATTCTTCATAGTTCTTATTTGGGACAGACCCATATAATGAAAGACAGGTTAATCAGAGAAAAGCAAACAGAAGTTTGTTAACGTGTATACCTCTCTCTCACAGGAGATACTCAGAGAAATGAAAAACGCTTTAGGGTAGATCTCAAAGAGGTGCTGAAATAGAGAAACAAGTAGGGGAAAGGTGTTATAATGGCCAGGAAAAGCACCTTAAAACAAGTGTAAGTTTTATTATGCTGATTTAAGTTGGGTCCTTCCCCACTGATAAAGAGTCTTTAGTGATTTAGAGTCTTTCTTCTCTTCCAGGTACAGAGAGAGACATCCTTACAAGTGGAAGTTTTCTTTATAGATGTAAATTTTCCTTACAAAAGGTAGCTCTTCTATTTTCAGGACTTCTACTGTGTCTGCAGTTTCTCAAAATAATAAGCTCAAAATAATCCTTATTCCAAAGAGGCATATTTGGGGGATGCATATTTTGGCCTCCTATTGTCATATTTTGGAGTGGTGTGTCCTGAACCCCATCAGTATTTATTATGATCTTCTTTTTCTAGCTTCCTGTGCTAAGAACTTAGCTCGCTTCTTCAATACATAAATAAGTCTGCATGATACTACAATGGTGTATACATGTCATTAGACATTTGTCCAAACCCATGGAATGCACAACACCAAGAATGAACTCTAATGTAAACTATGGACTGACTGATAATAATGTGTCAATATTGGTTCTTTAGTTGCAGCAAATGTACCACTCTGAGGAGGGATATTGATAATGCATGTTATTGCCCTAACACATATTATCGACTTAATACATATTAAGTGTTTCTTGTTGCTAGTGTTTTGTGATTTCTCTTACTTCCATAGTTTTAATTGGTTATTACTGATATACATAAAATAAGTAATTTCATTATTTTTTATGCCATTCAACACTAGCTATTACATTGAATTCTTATTTCTACTGGACTCTTGTTTCATTAATTTCCAGTTAACAATAATTTCTAGGTAACTATCACAGCAAGTTGATTTGCAAACCTTTTGTGCTACACATTACGTTCTCTGAACTGTTTTACCCAAATCTTATTTTTTTGTTGTTATTCTTTGGCAGCTGGCCGGTACAGGGATCCAAACTTTAAACCTTGATGTTATAACATTACATGTTTTTTAAGTTGTCCTTTCATTCCATTCAGTTCTATGCAATTATTATTTCCTTTGTGACTTCCTCTTTAACTGGTGGATTATTTATAAGTGCATTGTTTAATTTCCAAGTGTTTGGAAACTTTTCTGTTGTATTTCCATTAAGTTTCTAGTTTGATTCCTGTATGGTTGGAGAACATCCTTTGTATGGTTTTATGTATTTAACCTTTCTTTAATTTAATTTCTTTACAAAAAAACTTGGTGAATGTTTTATGAGCCAAATATTTTATAATGATGTGTGTGTGTGCGCGTGTGTGTGTGTGATTGTGTAGATCAGCTCGAGCTATTGCTTTCTATGGAATAACCCAGTTGTTTTTACTTAGTAAAGACCAATAGTAAGGGATAACTTGTTTCTTCCATATTTCTACTCATAGCTTTATTCTCATTGTCATATTGTTTTAAATGTTCCGTTGTATTCCTTTAATGTTTTGTTTTTCCTATATTGATCTTTAAGGACCAAGTTGAGAGTCCACTCAAATAGTTTTAATTGAAAATAGTCAACCTATCAAGCATTTTAAAATATAATCATATTGTAACAAATGCAATGCCTACTTTTTCCCAGAATTGGATTTTAAGAATTTCTGTGAAAGCAGTAAGAATAATGCAACCATACTGTAAAAACACAGTTAAATTGCTATGAGTATATGTGTGCATGTGTTCACACGCTCGTGCATTTTTTCTTTTTTTGGAGTCATGCAAGATAATTTCCAGTATACTAGATGCAGAATGTTCTAGTTTTGAAGCCAAGGTTAAGGGTAAATGATAGCTTTAAGAATTCTGACTCTTAGCTAACATGGTAGATCTGATAATTGTCAGATAAACACCAAAAGCAAATCGATGTCAGTTGTGAGGAAGGTCTGTGGTCACATTCTGCAGAGTTTTTTCTCACAGAAATATTTTATCACTGGTACAGATGAAGCCAGTAGCATTAGCATAGAGCAAATGCAGTACATGGCAGAATCAGAGAGATGTGATGTCTTTAGTGACTAGCGTGTCACACAAATCCAACTTCAACATAGCTCAGATGACCTTAACTTTAAAAATGTCTTTCAAATAAGAGATTCTCTGAACCAAAATTTGAGAAGATGCAGCTTTTGTTTCCATTTAACTTTGTAGAGATTATCACCCTCTGTTCACATAATATCCTTCTAAGTGAACTTCTTTGTTATGAACATGGATCGGTCTTACTGTCTACTTTGTTGATGTATAGATCATTGTGCATTTTAAAATCAATATACTCTAAAGTTCAAATTCTTCACTTACTGATGTGTGCAAGTGCTTTAATATAAAAATAACTTTAGCAGTTATCATCCTGATTCCAAATGATAAACTAAAAGCCTATCATTTAAAACCATCTGCAGCACTGGGTAAATATCACTTTCAAAACATGATCTACAGCCATTAGAGATCTTTTGTATAAAATCATTCAGTGGCCTTTTATTGTCTCTACAAAAAATTGCATAAAGTAACAATCTCTCTGCCAATTAATTCCACTGCCAAACGTTGTGAATGTTGGAAGAGACAAAGCAAAGTTTACTGTTTATTATTTTGGTAGATATCCATTGACTGGTTGCTAAATAAAGGTTAACAATTCATGAACCAGGCTGAGTACATAGAGTATACTAATTCAAGCATAGTTTCAGAGATAGCTATAAAAGAATAAGAGAATAATTTACAGTTGATGCTTTTCAATAACATTTACATGCATACTTATCCATTCTTGGCATTTTTCAGAAGTGTTAAAATAAGAGATAATCTTTACCCATTTCTAAATAGCCAGATTACATGAATATAGTTAGTTATCCCACTTTCAAATACTTAAACTTCTTAACTCTCTGGAAAACCTTTCAAACTTGATTGTAAATAAAATGAGCTCCATGAGAAGGGTCAAGAGTCTTCAGTTTTAGTAGGTTTTTAGTAATAGTCATGTTACTTTGAAAAATAATGCTTAACCTCTCTGGTCCTCATTTTCTAAACGGGTAAAATGAGGCTATATAACTTCCAGAGTTCCAAGATGCTATTTGGTATTTAAATTTTGTAGCTCCAAACAGAATTAAAACAAAATGAATGTAAACATGACTTTGATTTTCGTTGGGAAAAAACAACTGAGATATTTTGAATGTGAATGGGCTACTTTGGTTTACAAGTTTAACTGTGTCCTAGATGTGGTTGAAGTCAAAATCAGCTGACCTCTTCAGTCATAAGCTCTGAGAGAGAAAGAGAAAAGAAATGACAAAAATAAAAGGGGAGATGGATGAGCGATCCTAGAAACAGGAGATAACCAAAATATTGGCAGTGGTATGGTTTGAATGTGTCCCCCAAAAACCATGTGTTTGAAACTTAATCCCCAATGCATGAGTTCTGGGATGTGGTGCCTGTGAGAGGTGTTTAGGTCATGAGGCTCCAGCCTCATGAATGGATTAATGACAATTACAAAAGGGCTTGAGGCTGCAAGTTTGATATCTTGCTCTCTGCTCGCCTGCCCTCCCACCTCCCGCCACAGGATTATGCAGCACAAAGACCCTCCCCAGATGCCAGCACCCTGATATTGGGCTTCCCAGCCTTTAAAGCTGTGAGAAGTAAACTTCTTTTCTTTATAAATTACCCACTCTCTGGTATTCTGTTATAGCAACACAAAATGGGCTAAGACAGGCCCATTAGAAGAGTGCCGAAGAGTTGATACTGTGCCCACTAGAACAATGGGAGTAGGTCTGTCAAGGGTTTTTGAAGGAAGAGGAGGAGAGGGCCACAATTAATCATGTGACCATGGACTTAGAAAAGTACATGGCAGCAGTGAGGTCTGGGCTGAAGTTGACAGAGCATGGAAGAGGACAATTAGGCACTGGTGCCACAGTCCATGGTCATATGCACTGGAGTGTGTCCACTCCAGCTGAAAGGTACTATAGAGGGCCACAGCACCCCTCTCAGGGAGGGGCAATGGATCCCACCCAGAACTACTAATATTGTGCTGAGAGTACCCCACTTTAATAGTAGTGCTATAGACCATCCCATTGTCCCTGCTGAGAATACAGAGTCACACATACAAATCCAGTGACCACACTGAACATCAACAACTTCAACAGTGAAGCTACAGAGTACTTCAACACCTTCCCTGGAGATACAGGGCTCTGCCCAGAGCCCCAGGTACACTACTGAGTCACCCACTCTAGCTGAGGGGCTGCTAACCACTCTTCTTTGTCCTCTTCAAAGTCTAAGGTCCTAATCCTGACACGCAGGATCCCCACCCAGGATCATCTATTTAAGTTGAAGACCCTCAGACCACTCTAGAGCACCTATCAAGAACCTGAGATCTCACCCACAAAATCAACAACATAACCTAGTGTCACTTACTTCAACAACAAACTACCGAGTGTCCCAGTGCCTAGGCCATGGAGACAATCACAGAAACCTTGACGTTGAATACACAGAGACTATGCTACTGAGTATATTTGACCCAATGATCAATATAAAACACATCTACAGGCAGGAATCTCTGTCCACAAAAGCCACTCTAGAGTAATAGAAGAAGCAACTGCCCTACCAGATGACTAGACATCAACATAGCAATACTAGAAATACGGAAAAACAAGAAAATATGATACCTACAAAAGAATACAACAATTCAATATAAATCAACCCTTGAGGAGTGCTGCATAGGACACAAAGTTGATCTACAGCTTGATGGAAAAGTCTAACTTTATCTCTGGGGATACTAAGGTATCTTGTTTCGACAATGAATCATGACAAAGGCAGTGGGATTCATGATGTGCTATTTAAAGTCTAAAATTCCTCTGGCAGCCCCTGAGGCCAGTTTGTTATTTTATGGTATTTACCTGTATAATCGGTGAGCCAGCCCAACTTGACTACCTGTACCACACTGGAACTTATACCTTGAACTCTACGGAAACCAAGATTCCTTTCAGGGTTCTTGGTGGCTCAACCCAGAGATTGAACTCAGTATCTTGAGTATACTCAGTATCTTGAGTAAGAACTTTGTGTGAACATGCTTTGTGGAGTCTGGTGAGTCCTTTCCAATATTCAAGCTTGTGATGCTGGCAGGTGCTAAGCTGTATCAGACAGCTTTGGTTTATTGGTGGGAGGCATCAAGAAGGCCAGCTGTGAGTAGGTGGGGAAAACAGAAGTAGTAAAATAGATGCAGTAGAGTTTCAGAAGTCACAGAGTGTTCATACATATTCATACATTCATGCCATTGAAATTCTTTCCCCACAAAATGATACAAATGGGAGAAAGCAACTATGTGCATGCACAAGATGTTAACAATAGAACTTGGTCTCTTTGAGCTGGGCCCAAGGCCAGAAAAAACTATGAACTGATAATAAGGGGCAAGTGCTGCTATTTTTCACTGAGATGCTAGACCAATTATTCAGAACTTAGAAAAGAGGTGGAAACCTGACCCTTACCTCAACAGTTTCCTTGAGGACTATCAGAAATAAGAGAGGATTTCTCAGGAGAAGAAATGTTGGTGAGGTGTTAGATCCAGAATGTAGGGTATTTCCCCCTCATCGGAAGCTTAGTGTCAGGGGCTTCCAGGAAACTGGGAATGCTGGTAGATGGGCTTTGTGTCTGGCAGACACAGATGGCTGTGTGCAAAGAAAATTCCAGGGAGGGACGGATTGAGGTGGCCATGGTGGTTGGCATGGGTTGCATATGGGAAGTAATTGTACTCCTATCAACCGTGGTTTCCCCAGCCCTCTTCCATCATGGAGAATCTAGAATGGTTCAGTGTGTGGGAAAGAAGGGTTATTGCAAAAAGTTGGGAAAGAATCAAAGCCAATGATGTCCCTGTCCTTTTTCCTCCCCCCGTTCCCAGGTTTAACCCAACCCAAGGAGGGGAGAGGTGAGGTTATAGTGTCAGGGGAGATTTGTCCCAGTGGAGATAGGAGCCTCCCATGAGACCACTCACTTCGTGATCACATTCTACAACAAAACCTACACAGGTCACATTATTCCTACAATAGAAAACTAGCATGACAGAATGGAATTGTTAGATGGATTATGTTGCCAAAACTTCAAAGAACGTTAGGAAGTCGTTAGAAGTTTAAACATTTACTCATTCACTAGGTGATTTGCTCCCACTCTTGCGTACCCAGGCACTATGCTGATGTGGGGGATAAAGTGATGAATGTAAATAGAGATGTTCATGAAGCAAACACAAATAATGGCTGTAAAGTTTGTGTAGCAACAAAGAAAATGGTGGCACGTGAGGTTCGTGGAGCGCTGAGGCACACACAGCATTGCCTCTCTGCTTTGTTGTAACTCTGACAAATGATAAACCAGTATGTATAGGAACGAGGAAGTCCTAAAGAAAAAAATTAAAATTATTTTCTTGTTGTTTCTTTTATTTTCTGTTATTTTCAGTTTATTTTGTTTTTCCGTGACATGTTTGGTAACTATCTGTGAATGTGAGCGTGTGCCCATATTAAAGCCCTCATGATTCATACAAGGGAAAAATTGATGCTAATTACAATAGGAATGATTCTTCTATTAGAGCTGGGTCTGGAAGAAAAACCTGAAGGACAAGAATACTTTTGATGGGTAAGGGAATGGGGAAAAACTGTTGAAACTTTTTAAATCAAATGACATGCCATACTTCTGTGTTCCCTCAAATGAAATCAATATGTTTCCTCCTGATACTGTTCTGAATAGACTGATTTTTTTTTTCAGGTTCTGGATTTGGGATTCCTGTAGTGTAGGGCCAGGTTATACACCTGCATTAAGAATTTAATAGCCTGTTATATTTCCAGTGTCCAAGTGCATTCTTCTACCAATAAATAAAACTTGTGGAAAACAAACAAGTACCCAAGGTTGATTCCTATAACACCACAGGAGTCAGAGGCCAAAGAAATGGAGTGAAAGATAAATGGAAAATCAGGAAAAACACGGGTTACCACCACCCTGAGGACAGTCATCACAATGCAGCTGTCAAGTAGAACAGCGTGTAATGTCTTCGGAACGGAGGAAGCTTCAGAAGGACCCCAATTAGCGAGAGCTCTGAAGCTCAGACTTAGAGCAGCCTCCAGCAAGCATTCCACAACCTCCACAGAATTCACCATAAGTTTATCTCTTCTCAACATACTCCACTAATAGTAAAGGAAGTTTTGTAGTTGCAACTATTTCTTAGAGAAATGAGAAAAGAGCAAAACAGCAAAAAGCCTCAAAATACTATTGCTGCCAGGAAAAGTTACTGCACGTTCTTCTCTTTGCTTTTCTGGAACCCATGGGCCTGCATTACAGTAATGTGCAAATTAGCCCTAAGAGTTAGTTTGGGATTGATTTTATTTTCTTCTTTCTACCTTGGTGTCCTCTTTTCTGCCACACATCAACAACTCGCCTGTGGACTTCAGCATGAGTTCAATGGCCAGAACACGTGTATATAGAAATTGTGAATTGGGATCAATCTTATACTCCTGCCTTCCTGCCTTTTTCTGATGAATCCTATATAAATTAGTGTTTGAATACTGGATTTTTAAAATACTGAAAGAGAAGAGTTTTTTGAAAATATCCCTTCTTGTAAACATGGGTGGGGGAGGGGCAGATTAATGATCCATCAAACTCAATCTGTACAATCTCTTAGCTTCAATTTTGCATGTTTAGATAATGAGCTAAATATCTGTTATTGTTGTAAAAGTTCCAGCATAAAGACAATGAAAACTCAGGTTATATGGTGCATCTTATTTAAAATGTATACGTAATAAATGAGGAGTGGAATGATATCTACCAGCTATATGTAAATATTTGAAAATACAAATTGTGGAATAAAACAAACCATCTCCAAAAGTTATTTGGAAACTCAGACAGAACGAGATACAAAACGTATAAATGCCTGAAGCAACATGGGTGGGTACTGAATACTCAACGCAAAGTAGGTAGATCCTGTAAACTTATCTGAAGATTGACAGAAGTTGAAAATGTGAAAGCTCTAGAAATCACACTTATTGAATAAAAAAAAGGAGTTAGTGAAATAATTTATGAGACATTTATTTTACCTGTTGCTAATGGTCAAAGAATAAAGGTCAAAGCTTGCGAAATAATTGATTTTGTGCCTCTTTCAAACAGCACAGTTGGTTGTGGAGTTACAGATATCACCACAAATAAAAATCAACAATTTTTTATTACAAATGTAAAAAAGTCAATAAGCCTCAATCAAACATTGATAAGTGCATTGATACTGTGAATTCATTTAATCTTTTGTTTTCTAAGTCAGTTATCAAAAGAAAAATTAAAAATCTACAGACAGTAACAAACAGATCATACAACTGAAGTAGAAAATTTTATTGTTTCTAAAATATTTTTAGCTTCATTTTATTTTTTTATTTTAATTTATCAGTATACAGTATAGTTGATTTTCATGTCCCTTTACAAATTCTTCCTTTTCCTCCCTCCCTCTCCCCACCTCCCCACATCAACATTATATTTGTTCACTTGTCTTAACAAAATCAAGGAATTGTTGTGATTGTTGTATCTTCTTCCCTGTACCCCCCCGCTCATTCATTTGTATATTTACTTATTTATGTTTATTAGCTCCCACAAATAGGTGAGAACATGTGGTATTTCTCTTTCTTTCCCTGGCTTATTTCACTTAATATAATTTTCTCTAAGTCCATCCATGTTGCTATGAATGGCAGTATTTCATTATTTTTTTTTATATATAGCAGAGTAGTATTCCATTGTGTTGACATACCAGTTGCCTTATTCACTCATCTAATAATGGGCGTTTAGGCTGGTTCCAACTCTTGGCTATTGTAAATAGCACTGCGATAAACGTGAGAGTATAGGTATCCCTTTGACATGATGATTTCCATTCCTCCAGGTACCCAGCAGTGAAATAGCTGCATCATATGGTAGATCTATCTGTAATTGTTTGAGGAACTTCCACACCATTTTCCATAAAGGCTGCACCATTTTGCAGTCCCACCAACAGTGTAGGAGTGTTCCTTTTTCTCCTCATCCTCACCAGCATTCGTCATTCTCAGTCTTTTGGATATTAGCCATCCTAACTTGAGTGAGATGATATCTCAAAGTGGTTTTGATTTGCATTTCCCAAATACTGAGTGATGTTGAGCATTTTTTCATGTGTCTGCTGGTCATTCATAGATCTTCTTTTGAGAAATGCCTATTCAGCTTCTTTGCCCATTTTTAAATTGGGCTACTTGTTTTTTTTACTGTTACTTGAGTTCCTTCTCCATTCGGGTTATTAATACTTTTTCAGATGTATATTTTGCAAATATTTTCTCCCACTCTGTTGGGTTGTCTTTTTGCTCTGTTAACTGTTTCTTTTGCTGTGCAGAAGCTTTTTAGTTTGATATAATCCCATTTGTTTATTTTTCTTTTGGTTGCCTGTATTTGGGAGGTAATTTTCATAAAGTTTGTACTCAATCTTACTTCATGGAGTGTTTCCCTTGTTTGCAGATGACATGATCCTATGTATAGAACAGCCTAAAGACTCTACAAAAAACTCCTAGAGTTAATAAATGATTTCAGCAAACTTGCAGGATACAAAATCAACACTCAAAAATCAGTAGCATTTCTGTATTCTAATAATGAACTTGCAGAAAAAGAAATCAAGAAATCTAGTCCATTTATAATAGCCACCAAAAAAAAAAAATGAAATAGCTAGGAATAAATTTAATCAAGGATGTGAAAAATCTCTACAATGATAACTACAAACCCCTGTTGAGAGAAATTAGAGGACACAAGAAGACAGAAAGATATCCCATGTTCTTGGATTAGAAGAATAATGTGAAAATGTCTGTACTACCCAAAGTGATCTACAGATTCAACACAATCCCCATTAAAATCCCAATGACATTTTTTCTCAGAACTGGAAAAGAAACTATCCTAACATTCATATGGAAGAACAAAAGACCACAAATAGCCAAAGCAATATTGAGCAAAAATATAAAGCCAGAAACATAACACTACTTGACTTAAACTACACAACAAAGTATCCAAAACAGCATGGTACTAACATAAAAACAGACACACAGAGCAATGGACTGGAATAGAGAATCCAGAAATCAACACATGCATCTAACAGCTACTGATCTTTGACAAAGGCTCCAAGACTACATACTGGGGAAGAGACTGCCTCTTCAGTAAATGGTGCTGGGAAAATTGGACATTCATATATAGGAGAATGAAACTAGACCCATACCTTTTACCATATACCAAAATCAACTCAAAATGGATTAAAGAATTAAATATATGTCCTGAAACAATGAAGTAGAAAATTTTAAACTTAGCTGTGGCACCTATAGTAAACCATGGAGAATTGGGTAGACACACATAAGTCTTTGCTAGTCTGTGAACGTCTATCAATAAGAAGTGCATTCCTAAAATTGCCAGTTATGTTAGACGTGGGATGCTTCTTAATTGACTCTTTGTGTCAGCTTTATAAAAAGAAGCACAGTGTCTACAAACACCTGGCTTGTGTTGGAGATTACTGCTTTCTTCATATAAATACTCTCACTTGTTATGAGTTGCAGTTACCATGGAAGATAGCTTTTTCAAATTGGCAGTTTCCCACACATCTTGCTAGAATTTTTCTCATTTGAGCAACAAAAATTTATCCTTATAAGGCTACATTCCACGGATAAAATAATTCTGACAACTCAAAATTCACACTGAGAATAAACAAATTGATTTAGATGAATTTGATGTCTTTATTGTCAGAACAAATTGGTTAATACCTTTCCAAATATATTTTGAACTTCACAAAGAGACCACTGAAAGATTTGACATAAATATCATAATAAGCATTTTACTGAATAAGTAAAAGTAAACACACCCCCACCCCCATCATTATGCAGACCTCACCAAATAACTTGACCCTGCAGTATTAATTCTAGAGACTTCTTCAGATGGCTAATTGAAACCAAACTACATTGAGAATCAATTATACAATTTTGGTAAAGACTTTTTTCTTTTTTAACAGAAAATATTGTAGCATTTTTTTTTCCTATAAGAACAAATACTCAAAATTCAAAATTTCCAGCACTTCTTACATCAAAATATCTCACTAAGCTTGAATATTTTCTTTTAAATCTAAGGTCCCTTTTTTTTTGATCAGTAAAATCCATTTTATTCTTCTAATTGAGAAACTTATTTTCAGGTAGACTTTTTTTTATTCAACTGAATTATTATATTTTCTATCTTGTTGGTTCATAATATATTTAGTTTTATTTTTAAAACTTAATAGCATTGTCTGATTTCTACTGCATTTATTTTCAGTAACATTTTTTGGTAAGCTAATTTAAATTTTGATGTTGGTTATCTCTAAGTTAGTTTAAATTTAATGCAATTCCAAGACAAATACTAGTAAGATTTTATACAGAACTATACAAATACAAAACAAACAAACAAAAAAGCTAAAAACTATTGAAAAGGAAAAGCTACAAAGGAGTATTAATTTTACTAAGTATTTAAACATAACACCCTATAATTAAAAGACTATAGTATTACCATTCTAATAGGCAGGTAGACCCATGGATTAGAACAGAAAATTCAGTAATCGGCCCAAGTTAGTATGAAAATTTAGTACATGATAAAAACGGCATCTCAAATTATTAGAGCCAATATAGACTTTTTGAAAGATGATGCTAGAACAATTGGGGATACTTTTGGAAATGATAGTTAAAATTTGATCCACAAGAATATTAGACTATACCCTAAATCAGTGGTTCTCAACCGGGGAAATTTTGTCCCTTTTCTCCCTGAGGACATTGGTGATGTCTGAGACATTTTGGGTTGTGATAACTAGGAAATGCTACTGTTTTCTAGTGGGTAAAGGTCAGGGGTATTGATAAAATCTTACAATGCAAAGGGCAGGCCCTCCAATAAACAATTATCCAGCCCAAAATATTAATAGTGTCAAAGTTGAGAAATCCTGGTCTAAGTGGACCAGAGATCTGTATATATAAATATAAAAAGTGATATAATAATAGTACAAGAAGAAAATATAAGTGTGCATTCATCAATAATCTGGTTGTAGAGAAAATATTTCTAATTATGATTCAAAACTCAGGTGCAATAAAAACTAAATCTGACTACATAAAAATAAAATTTAAATAAAACTTTTGCATGGCAAATACTGGGACTAACATGCATGCCCACATACATAGGGAAGTGTTTGAGTAAATTGTGGTATATCTGCTAATAAAATACTATGCAGATGTAAAAAAGATTGAGAAATATCTCTATAAACTCAAATGGAATTATATCAATGATAGGTTAAGTGACGAAATCAAACAACAAAACTATATACATGCTTATCTTCACAAAAAGAAATACAGGAAAGATAAATCACGAACTACTGAGATTGTTTACCTATAAGGGATGGGTGGAAAAAGGTGGTAGAAATGAAATCTATTTTTCTGAATATATCTTTTTGTAGAGTTTCAACATTTGGAATCAGGTTAATATTTTAGACACACAAAGGAAATCAATAACCAAAGCCAGAATAATAACAACAAAAGAAAAATGAGAATAAAAAACAAGTGGAATACAGAAACAAATGGACATAATTTTATTTCGATTGAGTAACAATCACACCCAAAGGATGAAAGAATTTACCAAAATAACTTTTGCTCAAGGTACATACATAACCTCAGGCTAAAGAAAAAAGAACTGTCAACTCATTTTGAACTTTTGTGCCTAGTTTGTTTTTCATGCAGTATTGACTGGCAGATTCTTGAGATTTAGCAAATGATTAGGTTACTCAGAGTTTTTACTGTCAGAAAGGTAGGAAAGGGAAAAGTTGGGAATACATTGTATGGTGTTAGATTAGAATTGACTGTGTTTTGTGAGACTAAGGATGAAGTCATGGTTTTGATAGATAAATATCCGAACATATAGATATACATGTGTGTATATGTATAAGGGTAAGATTGTATATTTTTCCCTTGCTCTGTCTGCTAAAAAACACTAGGAGCATGCCCAGCAAGGCCCTGCCTACTCCAGGGTGAGGAGACAGCCTGGACATTAGGCCACTTAGAGCTGGACGGGAACAAGAGCAGCAGTGGCCATCAGGGCACAGGACCAGGTCCTCCCTTTGTTCTCCAGACTGCATGAGCCCCAGGGTGTAACCCACTGAAGAGAAAGAAGTCATCAGACTTGACTGTGTTCACCAAAATTGATTTTTCTCAAAAGCTTAATCAGGGGAGCCTCAGGCCAGGTATAATCTGATTGAGAAGAGCAATGAATGGGACCCCTAGAAACAATGAGGGGTCCAATATCTTAATTTCTGGGTACCATTCCCCACTAAAAGAAACCTTAGCTCCTTGGATAAATGGTTAATTTCAGTGCTAGGGACTGGGACATCTTATTGTCAGAAAGAAGGGATGTCATATAAAAAAGAATAATGTCATGTCAACATGAAAAAGAAGAATGAGGGGGTTCACACTGGATTAGGAAAATTTGAATAGCAAAATCAATAATGAGTGCAATGAACGTAACCCATTGAATAAAATGAGAGAGAAAAAGAATGACAAAGTTAATGGGTCAAAATGTTAACATTTGCTGAATTGAGGTGATGGCATTTAGGGGTTCTTTGTATCAGTCTTGAAACTTGTCTTTAAGTTTGAAATTATATCAACACAAAAATGTTACAAAGTATCTCACACGTCAAGACAAACAGAAGAAAAAGAGTCTGCATAAATAGTGGAAGTGGTTGCAACAATAACTGAGGGACTGAAGTTCAGGACTTTGGCTCCCCTGCCACAGGGTTTTATTTTCTTATTTTTACAGCATAATCCAGACAGACATCCAGTGATAGAGGGCTTCTTACTGCTCAATAAGACACATGAAGGTTAGAGTTGACAGTAGAAAAATAGGTGTTAGAACACTAGTACATGGTTCCAGCTCGGGGTGAGAGGGGTAAGCACGCTTCACGCTTGTTCTTCCACTTAGCACATCTAGAAAAGCAGAGATGCTGTCAAGACTGAAAATTAAATACCAGCAGGCACAGATTGGAGAGGAACATCAGACTTTGATGTCACCACATTGGAGATGACTTTACAACTTACTTTCTCTGTCTCTCGGTCTCTGTCTCTCTCTCATCTCCCACCTGATCTCAGCACAGAGGAACGGAGAGAGTTCTGGATAAGACCTGCTCTGGCTCAGGACTGGGAGAGGGAACCTAGCACTCAAATGCAGTGCAGAAAGTCAGTGAAATCAATGCGGTTCATTGAAACAATTAATAAACTTGATTTTTTTTAGCAAGACTGACAAACAGAAGGCACACATTACGGATATCAGAAATGAAAGAAGTGAGTATCACCACAGACCTAGGAGACATTCAAAGATTAATAAGGGAACAGTGTGAGCCTCTACACACATAAATTTAACAGCTTTGAGGAAATGAACGAATTCCTCACAAAACCTCAAACTACCAAAATTTACTTGTCACCCCAAATGAAGTAGTTAACCTGAATAATCCTACAGCTATTAAAGCAATTGAAATTGCAGTTAAAAAAGAAATTAGGACTAGTTTCCTCAGTGTGTTCTATCAAAGCACACACTCTATCCATTTTATGAAGCTAGAATTACCCTGTTACAAAAGCAGAGAAAGAAATTACCAAAAAAAAGAAAAAAAAGGAAAAGAACAGAAAATACAGACTCATATTCCTCATGAATAAGTATTCAATAATTCTCAACAAAACACTAGCTAACTTCATCTTGCATTATATAAAAAGAACAATACATCACTAAATGATGACTGTTCTGGGAATACCAGGCTGGGTCATTATGCAGAAAATAGTCAATGAAACCCATCATATTAACAGCCTAAAGAGGAGAATCTACATAATTATATCAATTAATGAAAAAGCATTGACAACATCCATTCATGGCAAAAACTGTCAGCAAACCAGAAATGGAAGGGAGCTCCCACAGCTTGACAAAGGACATCTGAAAAGTATCTACAACTAATACCCTAGTTAATGAGGAAGGGCCAGATGAGCTCCCCCTAACACCAGGATTCATTGAGTCAAGGATGTCCACTTTCACCACTCCTATTCAACATTTTGTTAGTATACTTAGCCAGAACAATAAGATAAGGGAAAAATGATACAGACTGTTAATTTGTCCTTATTCACAAAAACCATGATCATTTGCATAGAAAATCCCAGGGAAGCTAGCGAAAAACTCCTAAAAGTAATTAACAGGTTTAATAAGGTCACAGTATACAAAGTTAGCACATGAGGAACACACATTTTTATATACAAGCCATGTGCAAATGTAAACAAACTAAAAGAAAGAACATCACTTTTAGTAGCTCTAATGAATTAAACTCTTACAAATAAATCAAAAAATATATGCATAGAGGGCCGGCCCGGTGGCGCATTGGAGAGTGCGCCACTTGGGAGCGCGGCAGCGCTCCCGCCGAGGGTTCGGATCCCATGTGGAGACTGGTTCCCGCTCACTGGCTGAGCGCGGTGCAGGCGCAACACCGAGGGTTGCGATCCCGTTACCGGTCAGTAAAAAAGACAAAAAGGAAAAAAAATATATATCTATATATATGCATAGAATTTATAGTAAAAACTGCAAAAATTTAGGAAGGCAATCAAAGAACTAAATAAATGAAAAGACTTATCATGAACTTGGGTTGAAAGTCTCAAAATATTAAAGATGTCAATTCTCTTTAAATTAACCTGTATATTTAATGCA
>NW_007731071.1:41954-88464 GCF_000696425.1 Galeopterus variegatus | reverse complement strand
ACAATAGGCCAAGATCATATTCATTTATTCCTTGAAAACTTTTACACTCTCCTTATTACTTCTCAAACAAAAACAAAGTCTAAATTAACTATTTGGGGCCAGCCCAGTGGTGCACTGGAGAGTGCACCGCTTGGGAGCGCGGCGGCACTCCCACCGAGGGTTCGGATCCCATGTGGAGACCGGTTCCCGCTCACTGGCTGAGCGTGGTGCAGGCGCAACACCGAGGGTTGCGATCCCGTTACCGGTCAGTAAAAAAGACAAAAAGGAAAAAAAATATATATCTATATATATGCATAGAATTTATAGTAAAAACTGCAAAAATTTAGGAAGGCAATCAAAGAACTAAATAAATGAAAAGACTTATCATGAACTTGGGTTGAAAGTCTCAAAATATTAAAGATGTCAATTCTCTTTAAATTAACCTGTATATTTAATGCAATATGAATCAAAATCCCAGCAAGATTTTCTTCCCAATATAGACAAGCTTATTCTAAAACTTGTATGAAAGGCAGAGAAACAAAAATAGCTAAAACATTGTTTTAAAAAAGAAGTTTGGAGGGCACACACTACTTAATTCTAAGCTTTAAGACAAGAGTATTCAAAATATTGTGTTATTGGTTAAATGTTAGTCCTGTGCCACAATGTAAAAGAAGAGAGAATCCAGGAATGGACCCCACAAATATGGTCGGTTGATACTTGATGAAGTTGCAAAAGCAATTCAGCAGGTAAAGGGTAGAATTTGAACACACAGTGTTGAAATCTCCATGGATAAAACCACCAAGTGTTTAGCATAAATCGTAGTAGATTCATTCATACACATTACATGAAAAGCAATGAGGAAAACATCGATCAACTGGATTTCATCAAATTTAATTTTTGAAAAAAAAATAAAGAAAAAATGTTTTCTCTATGAAAGACTCTTTGAAAAGACAAATTATAGATGTGGAGGAAATATTTGCAAGTCAGATATCTGATATTTGTGTCTAGAATATATAATTAGGATCCATTTTTATTCCTATAATGATTCTACCCCTAGTATTGATCATCTGCAAATACTAAGCAGAAAAAGGCAGCATTACTACTTAAACGGGGGGAGTCTCCTTGTTGGCATTTTCTTCCTGTGGGTTCTAGGTCACCAGGTGGACTTTATCCTTCTCCTTCCAAAGCATGTGGGGCTCTAGTTAGATACATGCAGCTCTAGCATGTAATTTTTTAAATGTATTTTCTTGAATAAAATGAAACAAAACTGCTAAGGACATGAAACCTTAAGGATCCCCTGAGGATCAATCCAGAATTGGTTTCTGGCAATCTTGAGAAGGGAAATAGGAGAGAGTAATGTTTTTTTTTTTTAACTTCTGACGTGTACCCTAATCATTCTAAATCTCCTTTATTGCTTATTTTTAGGAGTCATCCACACACCTAGGAAACTTACCTTAAACTTTTTTTTTTCTGTTACGTTAAATATAACAAGTGACTTAAAATGCACCACCAGATGACTTTAACAAAATTAGTATCATCTGATGCCTATTGTTAGGGGACAATGGGAAGAATAGCTTGGCTTGTAATGATGAGAACTGTGCTTGCCAAGCACAGTCCCTGTGATCCAGCAGAAGATAAAATTCAGATCAGATGTGAGTGAACAGGTGGATAGATGTTCAAATGACAAGGTAGAGTGTGCAAAGACAGAAGGCGCAAGGGAACGGGCTTGATAATGTTCAAAACGAACTAAAAATCTGCTTCAGAGAAAAATCACCGGTCTCCGTGACGGCAAACATATTTTGGAGCTTATGCTAACCTACTGCATTCCAGTGTTGATATACCTTTTTTTCTTTAACACATGAGCAGATATAAGGTAAATGTTACTATTTTATAAAAGATAAATGCCCTTTAGTCCTAATTCTTCTTGACATCTAAACTTTAATTTATTTGATGGGGTCTTGCTCCATAATATACAAATTATAGGAAAATGCTTTATATTCATTTATCTTGATTTGCTGTGATAAGTCTTTGGTACTTTTATTCTAATTTAATTTTCGGTATGCCCTATTCACCTTCAAAAATGCCCTGTATTGGGCTATAAATTATACCATTACCTAATCATAAACTCATCCTGGTCTAATCTTATAAGGTTTTGATGAGGATTCTTTAAAATTGCTATCTCTAGACTTCAAAGCATAAACAATCTATCTCCACCTCCAGAGACAGCAGAGCTCCTAGTTACCAAGATAGGCAATAGTTTCTGACTCAATGAATTAATTTCATTGACTCATTGTAATTAGAAGCATGACCTCTTAAGGGAGAACACCAGGGCTTAAGACCCCACTTTTTCATTTACTTGCTGTATAACCTTGAATAAATTATAAACATCTATGTATTCCTCATTGCTCTGACCTGTAAAAGAGAATAATAACAGTATCTGCCTTGCGATCACTGTGAAGAGTAAATGAGTTAACACAGGTAAATCACGTTTAAAAGACTGGTGCATATTATGCAGAATGATCAAGTGACATTACCTTAAATTAAATCCTCTTGACTAGCCTCATCATACCGCAACAGACTTTCAAAGTCTTTCCTTTCTCTTCACCCTATCATGAAAAGAAAATCACTAACTTGCAACAGATTTTCCATGAACATTCCGTCTATCACCAAATGCACTCGTTTTCCTTGCTCTCCTACATTTAGCACCTTACTTTCACTGACTGAGCTTCAAATTCTCTCTCTATTTGCTTATTTTGCTATGTATATTGTTTGTATCTAATATACCTCTGTGTTTTTCCAGGAATTCCAACAGTTAATTGGATATCTTCTGGATATTACTCTTAAAAGTCAGAATCCTTTCTGTCTTAAAAGAATGTCATAAAATGTGATCAAAGTGATGGGAACAAAGCACCTTCACATTCCTAAGTTTATTAATTACTTTTGCATGCATAATGCCATATTTAAATTTCACAACTTTTGTTTGTGTTCATGAAGACACAGAAATAAGATTAATATATGGAGCATACACAGAAGGGAGACATTTCTAAGATTCAAAATTATGTAAGACCTACCGATCTTATAGGTAACAAATTTCCCAAGGTGGGATGTACTCAAATACACAATGCATTTGGATAAGGCGGGGTGGATAGGTGGTTGAACCAATTGATAATTTTTAAGTTCCTTTTTCTGTAAGATTTTTAATTTTCAAACACTAATAAATGAATTTTTGGAAAATTTATTAACTACAAAAACTTGTGGTTATGCAGTTTGCAGGATGGAAACCATTAGTTCAATTGAAACAGTTACCAACTTTTTAAGCAATTCTTTAATTTCGGTTTCTGGTTTTCAGCTTCCTCAGAGTGAATTTGAATTGTACCTGTTCTTCTTAAGTGCAACAGTAAACTCATGTCCTTCTCTCCCTCTCTCTTGTCTCTCGAGGGGAAAATTTTAATCAGCATAGCATTGAAGGGCACAATTCTGCTTTGATTTGTGTACAATCACTGTCTTCTTGATACAAATAACTTGAAGGGAATTGCTAATTATTGATGAGCTGAAGAGTAGACCAAATGATTATTTTGAATCAGAGTGGTACAGACACCAAGTGTAAGTTAGAGGTGTCATATTGGGTGAACTTCTAGTCTGAGAGATGGAAGGACCAGGATTGCTTGTGTCTTTGTAAGGAAGCTCCACAGTGACAGTCTAAATCCAATCTGTCTGCTCCCAGAGTCACCTCTCAAGCCTGCTGCTCTATACCATAAGAGTAATTGGGTCCAAGTGAAGTAAAGTGATGTGGGCCTGGGCCCCGGCCTTTGCAGGTGCTGTCAAGAGGGGTATGTACTTCCTCGTTCTCTATTATTTTCTTGCATGCCCCTGCACGGTAAGGGACAGAAAACAGAATCAAGTTTAATAAAGCCAAAAGACAGACTCTTTATAAAAAAAGTTATTATTATTAGCCTCAAATTTAGAAATATGCTGAGAGACTTTTCTAGAATAAAAGCAAAGGAAATAACATAAGCTATGGGTTTGTTCCTGACTAATGGGAGCAACTTCATTGGGCCCAGAAAGGAGGAAAGAGGAAATTGAAAGCTCGTCAGGCAGATACATTTACCAGGCTGACCCATCTGAGAGAAGGGACCTGGGGAAGACGGAGAGGTCAGCCGAGGCCCTGATTGTTGCAGGCATGAGACAGGGGGCAGGAGGGCCCTGATGAGGCCCTACGAGGCATGCATAATACGTTGTGCTAAACTGCGTGGAAAGCTAAGTATAACCCATCACGCTTCTTGAAAATAATTCAGTAATTATGATCAGAAATTAGAAATCCATGTATGTCCAGCTCAGATCTGTTTAACAAGGCATGATCTCATACATCAAACTTCAATTACAAATTTCCACCTGAAAAAGATCCTCGGTTCCACGGTGTCCACATTTGTCTTCAAACCTCCTTCTTCCCACCCTGCCCACTCCATCCTGCTGAATTCACCCGACCCCTTTACCCCAGCAGGGGATCTGGGCATCGTTTGCTTGCACTTCTTCATAAAGCCTTCTCTTCTATAACCAGTAAGCAAATATGTCCCTCAGTGCTGTCACAGGCTTTCCACTCACTCTCTGTTGCCTCAATTCAGGATCATGACATTGCCCCTGGGCTGTTGCAGTTCACCTCCACCTCTGCCCTCAAAAGACACCTTTCCAAAGGAGAAGGTGTCACGTTATTTCCATTCTTTGCTTTCCTCAGTGATTCTATGTACCCCGAGGGACACAGGCAGCATTTTTAAGATGCCCGATGCTCTATCCACTCTGACTTCTCGCTGCTTGCCTTGCTCTCCTCCTGTGAGGCCCCCATCACGCACAGTCTGAGCTTCTATGCTGGAGCAGATAGCATGTTTCCTGTCACCACTGCTCTTCCCACCTCTGTGCTGTGACGGAAGGTCCTTTCCTTTGTGTGTCCTGTGCACCACTCCTGCGTTAACACCTGCAAACTCTTCCCCAACTGTTGCAGCTTGAAGCTCTCTCTCTTTTCACACCTCCCAGTCCCGGTTCTTCTATGATCGTCACAACACTTTATGTGGCCTTATTTGTTTACTTGCCCATCTTTCTATTTCTCCTTCAGCTTTTTGAAAGGAAGGGTTTCATCTTATAGTTCAAGCCCTGGCTCCCAACACAGAATTTAACATGTAACAGAGCTTCAACAGTAGACTGGGCAATTAAATTGATGAATAGATTATTATCATTTAAGCAGCTTTGAGTAAAGATGATACGTTTCTGGCTTAGTGTGTTGAGTGTACAATCTGTAACCACATCAGGAGTCACCTCCTTCACACGCACCTGTATGTGAGAGAGGAAGGCAGGAAGGGCCAGCTCTCCGGGGGCCTCATCAGCCAGGGTCAACCCAACAGTGTTGCCTGGGAGGCAGTGGCTGTGCCAGCTTTATGTTTGTATCTCAGGGGAGATGAGGAGCAAAAAGTATTGAGGGCCCAAGGTTTTTAATTAACTGATCAATGGCAAGGTGCTTAAAATGTCTTTAACCTTAGAAGGGTGGGTATTGTCTTCAGACATGTTCCTCGGGGTTGTTAGTTGGGGACCAGATGTCAATTCTCAGGTTTCCTATGATCAGAAGAACTGGCCTGGGGAAACTTCTAGCCTATTAGAAGAAGACTCTCAAATGAAGAGACCCTTTCAAAGACATCGTTAGAACATTTCATTTCCCAGGGCCAGCAGACAGGAAAGAGATGGCTGCAATGCAGTTTAGATAAAACCAACAGGAAAAAAAAAAAAATCTAAAAAGATACTGCTTTTTCTCTTTTTTAAAATAAATAACCCATACTTCATGTGTTTGAAACTGGATGATAAAATTATAATCTTTTTTTTTGTCAAAACATGTGTCCTGTGTATTTTTATAATAGACCCAGGTACTTGTAAAAATGAAGACATTAGATAATTGATCCCAGCTTTCAATCAAATATGACATGACCAAACATCAGAATTAAGCACATGACATCTACTCATGTGTCTATTCACTTGTGAAGTGATATAAAACTCAAGGAAGAATACTGCCGTGACTTTGTTTTCTGTTTCAGAAATTTACTAATCCTCTAATCACACAACAGTTATTTGACTTCTCAGAGTATATTTCCTCACCAGGATAGACCAAAGATTAAACTGATAAGTGGATACGTAAGTAGTATAATCCTGTTCCGGGATTATACCAGGAAGAAAATAATAAAATATCTTGCTTCTGTTATTTCATCTTTTTTCCTGTCATTGAAATAAAACATTGAGTGACTTTTTAAGAGCCACAGGGTAGGCAGGTAAGGGGGTTTGAAGACACCTCAGCTATATCTCCTGTCCTGCAAAAGTTCACAGTCTGATGGTGACAAGCAGACATGCCAACAGAGAAGTGGCCCAAAGAGTCACCGGTGTGAAGATGGAAGTTATACATGTAAATTGGATGCATGGTGGGGAGGGCAGGTGACACCTGCACTGATATACTTTTTAAAGAAAAAAATATTGAATGTATGGAGAAGAAAGGAACGTTTCCATGCCAGAGGGACAGGTCAGAGCAGTTCATGGTGCACTTGCAGAGTACAAGCAGTTTAGTACAGGGGAATCCTAAAACCCAAACAAAAATGAGGAGGGGCATGTAGGAAATGGAGGAGAGTAGACTCGTGATCTCAGAATAATTTTTATCTGAAGACCCATTTTGATAAAAATCTTTTCAAACATATCTTCCCTAACATAGTGTATTTATTTATTCATTCATTTAAAAATTTATATATCATATTAGTGATTATTATTTAAAATTATGCATGTATACAATAATTTATTATGTGATTTATAGAAATAAAACTAAGTGATTTTTTTAAAGTGAAAAAAACACTATTTCAATATCCTACTAAATATATTATACTTACTAATTGTACAAAATCCATTATTTCTTATTAGCATTATTATTATTATATTCTAGCACAGCATGATTGAATAGATCTCATTACATTTTAAAATCTTGCTTTAACACTTTTTGATGTAGCAAATTGAAGGTTTCCGTCTAACTTTGTTTTATTCCATTGATTAAAATTAGTGGCTGTCATACCTGAAGAAGAGACCTCTCAGTGACATGCAGCTATAAATGGAAGATATGCATGTTTTACTCTGTGCACTACCATATTTTTGTTATAAGATGCACATTATTATTTGTTTTCACATTTTAACATCTCTAAAATTGTTACATATCTTTCACTTTATTATTTCTTGATTCAGTGAAATATGGTACTTTCAAAGACATATTTTTAATGTTGTTCACCAATTATGCATGTGATGGAGTTTACCTACTAAATCTACTATTGTGATGCTACTTCATTGCAGACTAATCAAAATTATTTAATTTTTAATATTTTTAACAAACACGTTAAAATCCCAATAAAATTATTTTAGTTGGGAGAATTTTAAACAAGTTAGAAAAGTCTGTTTCCAAGGTACATACTGTGATAATATTAGGGTTTCTCTAGTTTCCACATGTCGTTTTGGCAACAAAAATCACTTACAATGAAAGAATTTCCATATAAGTGTTTTCAAAATGCAGTTTGTTTCTCACATTTAACATAACTTGAAGACACAAATTAGAACAGATTTTTTGTTTTTTTTTAAATAAAAATATCTACTACATGTGTGACTGATTGCATGCATATGATGGCGGGCCAAAAAAAAAGGTAATTTGGGGAAAAAAAGAGTTTTATAAAAGGAAAATTATTAACTCATCTTCATGGTCAATAACTCTTCCAAATACTTTGTCATGAAGAAACCTTTGAACATTTGCATGGTCAAAACACAAATATCTGCATGACTTTTTCCCATCATGTTACAATGTGGAATAAAAATAAAATATTTAGAAACCTTGATTTTATTACATTAGTACTTTGTACTACATTGTGCTCTTCTGGTGACTTTGGTTTCTGTACTTTGCCTGATGTTACAAAGTCTAACTGGCTGTTTACTAAAATTGTGTGCTATTTTACTGGTGTAAATAGTGGGATTAACTATTCAACCATCTACAGTGGTTTGTTAATAGTGTTTATATGACTGAGTTCTAGCCAATGAATCTGCCCAGAAATGACCTACTTTATTTCCAGATCTGGCATATAGAAACCTCTCCATCTCAATATCTTTCTTCCATCTGGGCCAATCATAGCAAAATTGGAAGCCATGTGTTGACAATGGGGGAGCCAATAAATGACAGACACCTGGCATCGTGAACCACTAGGTGGAAGAGCATGCACCCCGACCTGGGAGATCCTTACTGGACTGTCATGCATGTTACACATTTATATTGGGTTTTGCCACTTGTGATAGAGTAATGCCCCTCAAAGTGATGTCCATAACCTAATCCTTGGAACCTGTGAGTGTGTTAGGTTGCATGAAAGAGGAGAGTAAAGTTGCAGATGGAATTGGGATCTCTAAATAGCTGAGCTTGGGGTACAGGCACTATCCACTTGGGCCCCCTGTAGTCACAAGGGTTCCTGTAATGGAAGAGGGAGAGAGAGGGACTGCATGAAAGTGATTCACTATGAGGAAGACTCAACCAGCCATTGATGGCCTTGAAGATGGAAAGAGACCATAAGCCAAGAAATGCAGGCAGCCTCAAGGAGACTAAAAAAGGAAACAAACAAAAAACCCAACATATATTCTCTGGAGACTTCAGAAGGAACACAGCCCTGCTAACCCCTTGATGTTAGCCCAGTGAGACCTGTTTTGGATTTTTGACTTCCAGAACTGTAAGCTAACAAATGTGCATGGTTTTAAAACTCCAAGCATGTGGTAATTTGTTAGAGCAGCAATACGAATCTGAAACAACCACTCACATTGCATCTCCCTCAAGTTCCGTATACACCACTAAATTGGGGGGCTCATGTAATACATTTAATTAGAAAATGATACTTTGTGGTGTGTTTCTACCTTAGCGTAAGACTAAAGTCTTCCGCATGGTGTTAGTGAATGGGCACTGGGCATTGAGGTCCAATGTTTTTGTAATTTGGAACCCCAAAGATCCAAGCTCTGCAGTGGAAGTGTATGAGGTTAAACTGCAGCCTGAAATTACCTGGCAGGTAAACCAGGTGCCCAGACCTGCAGCTGTAGGCGAAGTGGTTGGGAAGAGCAAGTTTTTGTACTTTAACTATTATTATTAGGTGCACTTAGCAAGGAATTAAAAGAAAGAAAAAAAAATAAGCAAAAATAGATGGCTTGCCTATTTTAAGCAAAGATCAAAGGAAATAGTGTGTTTAAAGATCAAGGGCTATATGTTGGAAAGTTTGGCTACTTCTGGAATCCTATTAGTAGGATGTAGACTACAGAAATCTTTGACAAAAACGAAAAACTTGACTAAAAAAACTGAACTCAGCCTTGTGGCAAAGATTAGAGTAAGATTGTATTATTTCTTTACAAGTCTGTTTTTTAGGTGGACTTAAGGTGAATACCATGAAGAGAGAGAGACTGAGATGAGACAGAAGAGAGAGAGAGAGGAAGAGAGAGATAAGGGTAGAAGAAAATAGACCCGAGGCTATGTTTAGAAGAAGACAAAAACAAAAATAGTAGCTATGTGCATTGGTACATGAAACTAAAACTGGAAGCAAGCCAATTAGAAGCTTACATCATGTTTGAGGAAACTGTGTTACTAAAGAAACCGGGACCTGTACTAAAACAAAACAAACACAAATTGACTGTGTGCAGTTCGAACAACTGCAGCACTGTCCACCCACAATCAGGAAGGAGGTCACAAAAGCCTCACAGCCCCCTTCAGATGAGACCATGTGGGATGATTGGTTAGAGGAGCCAAGGGAACAAAAAGCAGGGAGATTTCCCCCAGAAAGCAGAATCACAGTCTTGTCAAAGACTTGCTCTCAGTCTCAGGACGGGAGCCTTCCTAGTGACTGCCCCGCGGGAAATTATAATTCTGTAAACTGTAAATACTGTAAGGTGCTATCTTCCGTCCTTTTTTTTTTTTGTACAAATTAGAATTTTTATCTTGATTTTTGTCCCTGTGACATCAGTATTTTGGGGTACCTTAGTTCACATGGCACCAAACCACGAGGATCTGCATTTGGAGCTGGTGGAGAAGTCTGTATGTCACCTGGGAATTCTAGATCTTAAACTCTACACAATGACTGGATGTAACTGTGGGCTGTCTCATGTGGGAGATGATGTAAGTGGTTCCATGTGTGGCAGGAAGGTGTCATAGGTGTCCAGTGACCAGTAGGGTAGACTGGGAGCCTGGCTAACCATTTGCATCTTCTGCGTGTCTTCACAGATGGATGGGGAAGGCAGCTCTCTGGGACCTCCTTTGTAAGGGCATTGTTCTGCTGCTATAACAAGATATCTGGGTAATTTATAAAGAACAGAAATTTATTTCTCACAGTTCTGGAGGTTGGGATGTTCAAGAAGAAGGCACTGACAGATTGGATGTTTGATGAGGGGCTAGTCTTTGCTTCCAAGATGGTGCTTTGAGCACTGCTGCCTCTGGAGGGAGCGATCACTCTGTCCTCCGTGGTGGAAGGGATGAAAGAGATGAGCCCACTCCCTCAAGCTCTTTTAAAAGGGCCCTGGCCCTAATCCCATCCATGAGGGGATTAGATGACTTAATCATCTCCTAAAGGCCCCGTCTCCTAATACTGTCTCATTGTTAATTAAGTTCCAGCATATACATTTTGAAGGACATGTACAAAACATAGCAGGTGTTCATCCCCTAATCACCTTCTGAAGACTCCACCATCTAATAACATCACATTGCTGAATATGAAATTTGGGGAGACACAAACATTCAAACCATAGCACAGACATAGGATTTTATTTGAGAATGATGAAAATGTTTTGGAATTAGATAACAGTGACTGTTATACAATATTGTGCATGTACTTAGTGCCACTGAGTGTTCAATCAAAATGATTAATTTATGTTATATGAATTTCATCTTAATAGAAAAAATTATCAGGTTATATACTTACGATGTGCATATTTACTGTGTGTATGTTATACCTTTAAAAAGTATAAAATGTATCTGGTTCTTAGAAAGAAATAAGGAAAATAATCAAAGCACTAGCTCAAATATTTAAAAGTGGAAGCAGTTATTAACAAAAATATTGCAAAACTAAGACATAAATATCAAAACAAAGACATTTAAAGCACACATTTATTTTGCAAAATTCTATGCAAGGAAGTTAGAAAATTTAGATGACATGTTTCTGTAATGGCTTGTAGGAAAATTTGAAAATATAGATGTCATCACAGCTGAAAAACATGATTTATCTAACCTGAATGCAGCAGGGATAGAAAACTTAAACAACAAGGTCAGACCAAAAATCTGAGAGATAAATATGAGCAAAAATATGAATTCAGTTGTGGAAAAAGAAATGCGGGTTTTTGCTGGAGAAAAATCTTAAATGGAGAATCTGTTTCTGCTGTCTTGGCCCGTAGTCTCCTTCTCTTTGTTTTTATGTAAAATTCTTTCACTGAAATCTTAGTTTTTTTTTTTTTTTTTTTTTTTTTTTTTTTTTTGGCAGCTGACTGGTATGGGGATCCGAACGCATGACCTTGGTGTTATAAAGCTGCACTCTAACTAACTGAGCTAACCAGACGGCCCCTATTTATGTTTGGTACCATGGAGTAAAGCTTGATTGTCAGAGGTAGACTTCTGGGCAGTTTTTATGGTTTTAGGTCTTATGCATGGTTGCAACAGACATCTGGTGTGGGGAAACTGAAATACGGAATAACTCAATAAACATAGTGGCTACAATTGAACACTGGTGTACTGAGTGTCCCTGGGATCACAGGAATTATACCTACCCTAAGTGCAAATATCCTTCTATGGGAAATGACTCTCCACTGTTGGATTTATGTTGGTGAGAAGGGGATAAAATAGGAAGGAAGTTTGAAAGAGTATGCAATTAAGAATTTGTAGAGAACAGCATTGTGATATCACAACTGTTCCCTAACTTTTCATAAGACAAATCATCTCTATTGATTCTATCTTGGGGCCCGATGTGCCCCAGCACTGAGGGTTCTTTCACAGAGCTGATACCACCCCACTTCGCAATGCAGACAGTGTTCAGAACAACTAAAAAAAAAAAAAACTTGCCTAAGAATACAAATGAAACACATGGAATAAATATTCAAATATCTCCGCTAAATGCAGTGAAAAAGCATCAAGCTTATCGAACAAGGTAGACCAAAAGGAAGACCAACTACATAATTTGCAGGACCCAGTACTAAATAAAAATGTGAGGGCCGCTGTGCCAAAATGATTAAGAATTTCAAGACAATGACAACAGAGCATTACCCAAGTGTGAGCCCTTCTGAGGACAAAGGCACCTGCACAGCTCACACCTGTGAAGCTAGAGGCCAGATCGGGGAAGAGTGGGGATTTCACACAGTGCTTCATCTATTTAATCATTCAGCCAGTCACTATTCATCTACCACTAGTATGTGGGTGAAGGAAATAACTAAGCTTCTGCTCCAGTGGAACTTACATTGCATGAAAAATCAGAAGATTGAAAGATACATAATGCATCAGATGGTGATTAGAAAATTAATGTGGGTGAAGGAAATAACTAAGCTTCTGCTCCAGTGGAACTTACATTGCATGAAAAATCAGATGATTGAAAGATACATAATGCATCAGATGGTGATTAGAAAATTAATCGGTGGGAGGAATCGAGAGTGGTGATGTCGGCTGTGTTTTGCAAATGGTGCTCATGGCAGCCTCTCTAAAAGGTGAGATTTAGATGGGGACATAAATGAAGCAACGGGTCAAGCCAGGTGGCTTCTGTGGGAAGAGGACTACAGGTGGGGGGAAGAGCAGGATCAACTTTTCTGGGTTATGAGCTTTTTGGCACGTTCCAGGACAGGCAAGGTCAGGATTTGGCCAGGTGGGAGAACACTAGGAGGAGAGGGAAGAGTAGATTTGGCAGAGGGGTGGGCCACAGAGGCCACATAGTGCTTAGGATTTTCTAATAAGTAACATGGTAGGGTTTTGTGCAGAGAAGTGACATGATCTGCCTTATGGTTTTGGTGACTAGCTTGCCTGATGAATGAGAGTAGCCCAGAGGAGGGCAGGTGCAAAAGCAGGAATCAAGGCAGAAGCCAAGGAAATAGCTCAGGAGAAGAATGTGGCCTGGGCTAGGAGAACAGGGGTGTTGATGGGAAGGAGTAACTGAATTCTGGGCATATTTCAGAGATAGGAGCTTAACAGGATTTGCTGATTGTTTGGCTGCAGGACATGAAAATACGTTAAGATGTCTCAGATGTTAGACATCAGCAACTATAGAACGGAATTACCTTTTATAGAAACGATCTTATGGTCTTCCAAAGAGTAGGTAGTAAGGAAAAAGAGTCCTGAGTTTGTTTTGGATCAGGTAGTTTTGAGATGTCTCATAAACTTGTAAATGGAAATGGTATATATAGATATGGAAATATGAATTTTAAGTGTGGGAAGAACTGGCAACTGATGGAAGAGCTATGGGAGAATTTAGGGCATAGATATTGAAGAGATGTCGAAAGACTGGATAAAGCCAGAGGAGCGAAGTAGTACAGGGCTGAGCTCTGGGAAATACTAATTCTTGAACATCAGATGGATAAAGGCAATCATCAAAGGAAGTGAGAAGAAATGGCCTGTCAAATAGGGGAAGAAAACAGAAAGAGTGTTATCCCAGGTGTCAAGTGAAGTAAATATTCCAGGTTGGAAAGATGGATCAACTGTCATGTGTTGCAGGTGGGATGAATAAGAGGAGGACTGAGATAGCTTTGTGTTGTTTTGCAGTATGTATCTCACGGCTAACCTTGAATGATGACTCAGATTTAGGTAGTGGTACGTTCCAGTTGGGACAAAGACACACAATTTGGATGAGCTGAGGATAAAGTGTATAGATTTATAGTGTGCAATCTCGAGGAAGAAATTTGAGCAGATTGCCAATGGGAGGAAGGTATGTAGCCAGATGAGAGAATTATTAAGATGAGGTCATTTTTAATGAGTATACATATGAATCATGCTCAATGCTGTGTGTCTTACACAAGTACATCAGCCCCGTTGTACAGATAAGATACTTAGTTCTGAAGTGCTTTGCTGCATGTCTAAGGTTCCAGAGCTGGTACTGTAGTCAGGATAGAAGCCCTCGTGGTTTTGCCTTTCAAGCCCACGGCCATCACAGCACATGATCACATTGCAGAATAAACAACTGTTTACCAGAATCATATTTTCATGTTTTTCCTGCACCCCAAATCAATGACAAATATCTGTTGGATTTGGAATGTTTAAAGAAGGGTTAGAAACCAGAATTAAGAAAGAGAAATAAGGTATAGTGGGCAGACATGCATAAAAAAAAAAAAAAAAAACAGACTTTTAAATAATGTAATCTTGGGACAGATAATAGAGGCTGAATATGAGTCTTAGAGATGCCTGCCTTCACCACGAAAGGAGAAGGCACCTATGACCGAGGAGAGAGCTGGAAGTGGCCACGGCCTGCTCTCTGCTGATATGCTAGATGTGCTCCAGCATGAAATGGTCTGAGCAGGGTTATAGCCATAAAATCTAACAGCGCATAGAAGGTTAAATGGAGATCACCCAGGCTTTCAGATTAATCTGTCTTTAGAACTAATCATGGATTTGGGAAGATGGAAATGGGTGGGTAGTGTAACCATTCAAACCAGAAAATTGTGGGCTGTTACAGCTAGGGGCAGGAGTGTTTCAATGTAGAATAGTTTTCAGTTGCTTTTAAGTATCTTGAAGACCTGCTAGCACAATCTGTTAGTACTGGCAACAGTGAGTCACCAGAAAATTTTCACTAGCCTTCTACCAGTCAGGGCAGCTACAAGAATCCTATCCACGCAAGTAACAGGAAACAAAAAAAACAGAACAAAATTGCAAATGATTTCAGAGAACCACTCCAGGATTCTGGATGCCTAGTGCTCATAGCAAGAGTCAATTGATGATATTTGAGCTCAGAGTTTTTGGTTTCACTTTCACGGGGAGAAAAAAGCACCACAATAGCTTGTGGTCCTTGGAGAGGTGGTGGCAGTTAATTGGGTGAGAGTCAACAAATTCTATTTAATTTGGGAAGGTTTTAAAAGTTGAACTATAGATAATGTCTCTTATGTGCTGTACATTTCTAACTCCCCACGGATATCACTACTACAGCATTTTAGTTTAGTCATCAAAAGGATGCTGCCCTGTGATGCTGAGTCTGCTGGGATTTTGTTTGAAGTTGCCATAGAAGTTGAACTTGGACCTGCTGAGACCTGTCATTCTCTCCACACTTCATTTCTCTGCCATCATCCCTCTCTGCCCACATTGTCTTTGATGGCTCATTTCCTTCCTATTCCTTTGTACCGTGCATCTGGAATCCCTCTGTTACTGTAAACAAATGCCCACGCTCACTGATTCTTCAGTGCAATCTTCTCAGGGAGTAGTTCGGCCTGGGGCAGTGGGGAGGGATTGCGGTGACAGTAACATGTGCTCCTGAACCAAGCACATGAGCTGTCTCTCCTCACCCTTCCTCCCTTCCCACAAACCCAACATCAACACTACACACTGTGTGGTGCTCCTGTGGCTGCTGTGGGGACACAAAAATGGTTGAGAGCCATCACTCTACCTCTCCAAACTCTTCACAGATGACTCTCTTTACTTCTTGGTCATAATGAAAACATAATCCCTCCCCCGACTCACCCAGTCACACTTAATTCCTGAAATTCCCACGATGGTAGGCTGTTCTGAAGAATCAGTGAGCTTGTTCTCTCAAAGTCCAATGATTTTACTAACGAATGGCTTCCCCTTTTTGCTGACAATGTTGTCACCTGCAGTCCCATTTTTATCCATCACCACTTGTTACTCCTGTGCCCAAGGTGATACCCACCTCAGCCTTACAGCAGCTTGACTTCCCCATCTCAGGACCCCTGACTCCCTCAGACAGCAGTGCCTCAGCTGTCCAGAGCTGCGTGACATCACAGCGCTGGGGCTGAATCTGTGCTGGGAACTGGCCCACGCCAAAATCTTTAACTCCCTTATTTAACTCACTCCACACAATCCACCTTTCCCTTCTCTTGTTCTCATTCCTAGCTCATTTCCTCAGCTTCCTGAGACCTCCAGACATTTGATTTTCTTATTTCTCCCCATCTTTTAATTACATCTGAACTTCCTTTGTCACTTTGACATGTGGGTTTAAAGGTGACAAAGCAATAAAGTGAAAGATCTTCAAAGTAGGACAAGGAGAAATAAACTGTATGAGAAGTACGAGAAGGCAGAGGGGAATGTGGTAGATGTTTTCACCATCTGAAGTGGCGCTGTGCAGAAAAAGAGGTTGACATTGTTCCATACAGCCCCTCCAGAGCAGTCGAGGGATATGTTTGCACAAAGCGTTTATGTCTTTTGTAAAGTAGAGCCAAATCAATACTATGTTTAAAGTATTTCTTTTACTTTCATAAGGTCAAGTTTGTTTACTTGTTTGTTCTTATTGCTGATGTATCCTTAGCACCTAGAATAGTGTCTGCCCCACAGAAGGCAATAATTAAATATATGTCAATTAATGGATAGATAAACAAATTAGTTAATATGTTGTTTTAAAGAGTAAAACAAGCTGCAGTGCCAGGGACTGTGCCAACATGACCAGTGATCTTTTAATGCAAAAGCTCAAGTGAGAAGTTGTTTCTGATATATAGTCTATTGCACACGTGGCATGTGTTGAAACAGAAAATAAATTAGAAGAGCTGCTCCAGTAGGCAGAACTAGCACCAGCAGATGAAAAATATAGGGAGAAGAGTTTCTACTTGATGTAGAGAAGAGCGTTTTAACCATGAAAAGAAATTGGGGGGGTAGATATAGAGAGAAAGGAGTTGGGCTGTATGTCTGAGAATCAAATACATTAATTTTTATGATAAATACATATTGGGTCTTTAGGATACAGAGTCATTTCTCCCATGAACTCTTATTTTCAGGAAGTTGTCCCTGAAGCTGTGGAGGTGCTAAAATGTTGGCAGGAGTGACACTGGCCAATTGTCTCCCGGCACTCTTGGCTGGGCCTGCACTTGGTGGAGAAGACATCAGGCTGGCTCAGACCTGCCCTGCAATAGTCCCTTCCCCAGACACTTACATTTAGAATCAAATCTCTGTCTCACCTATAATCATGATAGAACTTATTTAACGAAAATTTAAGAAGTGGGACAGAGTCCAAATAACTTTTAAGATGTCAGAAGAAGGTGCAGTACTAGACATTCTCCAATTTGACTAAAAAGGGTTTTGGAGGGAGCCCCACCAGGAAAGCTCAGGTATACAGAAGGCAACTTGGATGAGTTTGGAAGAGAAATCTGCCAATGATGGGAAAGAGGGCAAATTCTCCTTTACAAATTTGCCTGGAACCTACTCAGCAAAAGAGCATTAAGTCCACCTATAGCAAAGCATTTCACAAGTTGGTAGAGATCTTAAATTCAGCTGATCCATATTTTATGTATGAGTATATTCAGGCATCAAAGTTTAAATACATTTGTCAAGTTTACCTGACAATTTTGTGGAACTGTCGTCATCTGATATGTGTGTTCAATTATTTCACCCTGTATTTGGACATAGCCTGTTGAATCAGTTTTCAATTATGTGCTCAATATTTTAATAGTCTGCCTTGCATAAATTTAATTAAAATATTCAAAGTAGTGATATACTTAGAGCATCAGACATAACCATTTTAGATGTTTGACCTACCGTTTTAGAAATCCATGATTCCTATAACTCCCACATGCTGAATATATTTTTAAAAAGAAAAGTTTCTTTATATAATAATAGGGAAAAACTCATTGAAATACTAATGGCCATTTTGGCAACCTTTAACCATAGAGTAACGTGGAGTATGTAATACCTGCTGTGGGTTGATCATTGTCATGGCCCATGGCTGTTTCCTGAGGCTGTCAGTGAAACATCCCAGGCATGCAGAACATTTCTGATGATGATTTGAATGTTTTATCTCATTTAATTCCCACGTCAAGACTAAGAGGTAGTGCTATACCCATGTTCCAAATGATGCAGCCAAGGCTCCCATACTATTAGGGACTGCCCATTGTCACATGCAGCCTAGTGCAGGGATTCCAGGTGTGTTCTTGTGGGAAGACCCCTCCATCCTTGGGTGGCTGCTCACGCACCTCCTGCAGGTCTGAGTGGGCCCGGGAGGCTCTCCACAGGTTTGCTCTCACTTCAGATGGGGAATTCAGCTCCATTCAGAAAGAGCTTTGGGGATCTTTGCATTCAGCTTCACCTGTCAACACTCAGGTCTTTTCCTGTGCAGAAAGAAGGGAGGTGCTAGAGACCCAAGTGTCTTACTTTGCATGCTCAAAGGCAGAGTCACGACAAAGGCATATGACAGAGAGGGAGAACTCCACAATTTTGAGAAGAGACGACCCTGGTATGGGGTCGTCCTACAACCCCTCCCCTTTGTCCTCCCACCTCCTCTTCCCTCACTCTGCTTCTCTAGCCCTTCTTTTCTCCTGCTGACCGACAGGCAGGAGCCACCCCGCACAGTCTTCCACGTCCCCTTTCCTGCTCCAGGCTCATCTCTGCATGTTAAGTATGGCTTGAACTTTTCCCCTTTTTCAAAAGTGGTGTTTCTTCCCAAAGCTCATAAGCACTTCTAACCACTTGCGGTATGTTTTGATTTTCCAGCTGCTTCTTCTTGGCACTCATATAAGGTTCCAGCCATCTGCTTGCTAAGTTGAAAAAGGAAACTGAAAACATGCTTTTTCACCTGCAAGTCATAGGCTTTAACCTCCACATCTAACTTTGCCCTCAAATCCAGCCAGAATGGAATGCAAAGCCTATCTTTACACATCCTCCTCAAAAATGGCAAAACATAGCAGCAATCGGTTCTCACATGAAGAGAATCAATTAGAGAGAAGCCACCCTCGGTGGCCTGCAGGAACAGAATGTGTTCCTCTAGAGTGAGAAGCTGCAGGCGCAGCTCTCAGATATGCTATTACTCTCTCATGCCCTGGGGTTTTGATCGAGAGTGTGGGGAAGGGTCAGAGGAGGTGACCTGTAAGATTTCTAAGCTCCTTTTAGGCCTCAGAAGGCATTAGGGAAAGACCATGCACCTTGAAGGCCTAGACTTGAGTTGTAAATTCTTCTGTGACTTAATCTCTTTTCTTGTCACTTACTTCCTCTGTAAAATAGAGACAACAATGTTTACGTCAAACTCTTGCCGTGTGGATTCAGGGAGGAAATATATTCGTGTAATACACAGCTGATGACATGGGAGATTCTGTTAGGTCTGTGAGTTGCAGAAAGGCAAGTTTCTTAGTTCAGAAAGGATGTTCAGAGAAGATTTTTAACTTCATGGAGTGTTCAAGTGTACTTAGCACAGATATCTGTGCATATCTTTTGTCTTCATGGAATGCAGAGTTTCTTTGGGGAGCATTGAGCCCTCTCCTCCATCGACATTCAGAGTTGTACCTGCCCAGTGGGTACCCAGGCCTTCTGCTTGGATGAATGGCGCCACTGCAGACATCCTGCAGGTGACAGCAGATCACCCCCTCACTGCTGCCCTTGTTTGGGTCAACACTGTCCTTGGACCCGGGCAACTAAGGGTCCTTCCCTGAGCCCTGGGCTGCAGAGAACAGGTCCTCCTTCCTTGGCTGTGCTCTTCTGCAAGGGGAACACTGCAGTGGTGCCGAACACACACCCCTTACCACGCTTCTAGGTCAACCTCTGGGAACATGAGACATAGCAGTTTCCTGCACAGTTGGCTCCAAGATCTCCCCCCAGAGCTGTGCAGTGTGATGGGGTGAACACTCTCCTTTGACCCAGTCCCCCTGATAGCACCTACGAGTAAAGTTTAGGTCCTAGGGCATATTCCCATAGCCCATGTAATCATCCTGAAAAATGTTAGTAATATTTGGAAATGAGATTCTGGGGAAATTTGAAGTTAATGGTAGCCAGAAGATAAGGGTGAGACATAAGGTATTAATGTATATAGGTCACATTTGTGATTTCCGTGGAAATGGAGCCTGGGATAAACTGACCATCTCTGTGAATAGTTGTGCCTGAGTAAGACTTGCCATGGTCTGCTTTGGATGAGACTAACCCGTAACCCCTTATAGTTAATGGACTCCGTCAATCCAGCCTCCACATCACTGCTATTGCATGCAGGGAAGACCCGGTGTCCCTAATAAATACAGAATGTTTTGTTTCTCGACTATGTTCGAAATGTTTCAATGTCTATTCAGACACTGAGGTGTTCTCTAAAGGCTGGGCATAATTACAGAGCTTTCTAGGACTCCTGAGGAGACGTTTGTGCAAGCCCCAGAATGAATATGATCAGCTTACATACTGAGTCCTTACCTTTGAGGACCAGTGGGTCATCCATATTTGTGGTCTCCAGGACTTCTGAGTAGATTAGGTCTTCATGTGATTCATGCACACAGATTCAAAACTCATTGCTCTCTCTAACCCGTAGTTGCTAGAGCGTGCATGCTCCAGTCCTGTCGTCTAAGCCACTTCTTCCCCCTTTTCAATCTGTGCAAGCCAATATTGTCCTCCAGGGATTCAATAAAGTGAACACCACCACCCTGAACTCTCTTCTGGAGGATTAGATGGAAGGATAAAATTGAAACCACAAGTGTGGAAAGTGGGTAGACTTTCCTCTAGTGAAGGCTTGTGGGGGTTCCCAGAGTAGCTCAATCTGCCCCAGAAAGAAGACCCAGCATCTAAGTCCTTCTTCTATTTACAAAGGATGGCCAGAGCTCTCCAGTTTTATCTTAATGAAAGGAATGTTTGAGTTGGTTTTCTGGATACCAAAAACATCCCTACTTCCAGGTGCTGCAATCCCATCATTAGGACATATGGCTCAGCCACTCAAGGGAAGTCATGTTCTTCTTAGAGAAGACATGTGTCTCTGCTCAGGGGTCAATGAGAAGGTCCACTTGACTGTGCAGACTGTAACACGGTGAGATTCAGCAAACAGTAGTTTTTTCTTCTTTTTTTTTTTCTTCTTTGAACTATAAGGGAGAAACTGAATTCATGCATGCAAAAATACAAATACAGAAGTAGTTTCCACCCAGATCTTCTCTGTGCATGTTACCAACTGACTTGTTTATTTCATGGCAATGGAATTATTTTTATTCCAGCTTAGCTGTGAACTGCAAGAGTTGGAGTAATTGCTTTGTCATCAGTAATTGATTTTCATTCTTGGGTGCTTAAAGTTGGCCCTAAAGTAGAACAGTCGCACACACTGAAACCATGCTTCATAAGATTAATTCCACATATTCTAAAATTCACCAGGCAAAATCATGTGTACTTAATTTCTGCAGCACTCGAATGCTATTTAAGGGAAAAAGGAAAATAAATCAGAGAGCATTACCTGTGATTCGAAAGATGTCCGAGAAGCCTGCTTCCTTTAAGCCAGTAAATGACAGAAGTTGCCTGGGAGGGACAGTGACAGCGAGAAGGCAGGTCCCAGCCTCAGACTCTGAGGAAGCATTTCCAGGTGAATCTATCTTCTCTAAAGAATAGTCGGGGACTGATAATGTGCCTTTATTTCCAGCTAAAAAGATGGATTGTTTAATTTAATCACTTGAGATAATTATTCCCCATCACTCTTGACTTATTTTCCTCTTATCAAACCAAATCTCTATAATCTTTGCAGAAATTTTATACTGATAGTAAGTTCTATAATGACATGACACACTTTATGCTCGTGGCATTAATAATCTGACAGGAAGAGATAGGATCAAATTAATACCTGTAATGAATCAGTTTACTGTGGGTGATTAATAGGGGGATTAAAACTCAAATATCTAAGACTTGACATTTGAAATCACATTATTATTATTATTATTATTTTTTTCCTTTTTGTCTTTTTTCGTGACCGGCAACGGATCGCAACCCTCAGTGTCGCACCCGTACCGGACCGGGACCGGCAACGGGATCGCAACCCTCGGTGTTGCTCCCGCACCTCGCTCAGCCAGTGAGCGGCCGGTCTGTATGTGGGATCCGAACCCTTGGCGGGAGTGCCGCCGGGCTCCCAAGCGGCGCACTGTAGCAGTGCGCCACCGGGCCGGCCCTGAAATCACATTATTTTATTCTTTGAGAAAAATGAACTGTCATAACATAACATGTTTATTATTAGATAATAAGTTAATTATCTAGGTGAACTTAAGGCCTCATTCATTCTACTGATACATGACTATGATATGTATTGTCAATGTGGGAGTTTTCATTCTTAGGGAAAATTGTCATTGATATATCTAGGGAGCTTAAGGCTGTAAGGGCCAGAGTCTTTGGTAGGGTTTGGTAGGGAACGAATTATGCAAAGACTTTCCAGGGTAGTTCTCTCATATTTTAGGATTTATATTTTGGACATTTCCTGTCTTAACTCCAGCCAAGGATGCTGGGGGGCAGGGCTTGGGGGCTGCAGTTTGTCCTAATTGGGAGGAGTATTTCACTCCTGACCTTTTTGGAATGACTGAAGCTCAGTGACCAATGGCTGGTTACTGCTGCTAGGTTCCCACAGTCAATGCACCCCTGTTGTCTGTACCAGGATGGACCTTCCCTCCACCACCCACCCCACCTGGGGAGGCCACTGCTGTGAACAAATCCTGACCTCCAGTGTGACCCCAAGGTTTGGGATAAGGGTGATGATCACAAGGCACTTTTCTATCATTTAAAATCAAAATGTGATTATCCAGCAACAAGTTTTTTGGTTTCTTGAACAGGGAGGAGATCTGTCCTATATTTGAAACAACCAATGATATATTTAAACAAAGCAATATAGCTCATTTATCTGGTGAGTGAATTTTCTAGATATCACTTTCCTGCCTACAAGCTTACAGGCAAAAACAATGTGTTCTTCTAAACACTTAAAAAAGAAAATTGTGAGCAGAGCTGTTTTTATCATGCATTATAACCATTTTTGTTTTAAAATTTTGTTAAGGTGCATTTCCACTCATCTGAGCAATATGGAAGTCATCCATAGAAGATGAATTTAAATGAGATAATGCATTTTATAAAGTACTAGGTAAACTTTAAAATGCTACATAACGCAAAGTGCGATGATTATAAAGTGAGCATCTAAAGCACCTAATTTTACCCACAGCTATAGAAAAGCTCGGTGATATAAAGGGAGTTGGTTCTGACTACTCTGTAGCTCAGAAAGTTCTGTGGGTATTTAAACATAAATAGAGAGAAGAAAAATTTGCTGAGCTTGTGTGATTATATTTTTGTCTTTTGTTCTTTCCCTATATTTCTCCTTCCCTCTCTGTTTTTCCCTTTTCAAAAAAAATCTTGTTTTTAATATATTAATTCATGCATTTATCTATTTTTCTGGTGGACATTCTTTAAGTGCCTGCCATGATTCTGGTTTATGTTTCAAAGGAAAGGCTGAGATTTGATCAGACAACTTTTGGAGATGTCTAAACAAACATTAACAGGACATTTTGTTTTAGGATGCTGAGTGGCTCTACCTTCCCCATTATTTAAGATTTCCTTTATTTTTTTTAAATTTTAACATAGGCTTTTACATATTTGTGGGGTACAGTGTATTCTTTCAATACCTGCATATATTGCACAATGATTCACTTAGGGTAGATACCCTAGTTTTGTACCTCTTACTTAAGATTTTTACACTTACAAAGAGTCTGCTTGGGCTATCACCTTGCTCTCCATAACTCCAGGTCTTTTGAACTCCATGCTTCAACACCCATTATCAGAACTTCCATCTCAGAGCATGAGAGTACGATGGTATTCTCTGGCTACATTAACTCTCACTTAAGGTGTGAAGGAGGTTGATTTCTGTACAGTATTTGCATTAATTGCTGAGAATAGTATGGAAGTTACCTTTGAATACTTTAAGTACAACAGTCCCCCTTTACCTAAGGTTTTGCTTTCCACTGTTTCAGTGTTCCATGTTAACCACCATTCAAACATATTAAATGAAAAACTCCAGAAATAAACAACTCATAAATTTTAAATTGCATACCCTTCTGAGTAGCTTGATGAAATCTCATGCCAGTCCTGCTCTGTCCCGCCCAGAGTATGAATCATCCTTTCATTCAATGCATGCACCCTGTATGTGCTACCCACCCTGTACAATGTGACTGTATAGAAAAAAGATAATATTCACAGGGTTCAACACTATCTGCATTTCAGGCATCTCTTGGGGATCTTGGAAAATTTTCCTTACAGATAGGGGGAGACTACTGTACTTATTTTCATTTCAGATAGTTTATTTACATACCAAGGGAAAAATGATAGGAAACAGAGATTACACCCCAAGCAAATTACAATGGATAAAATCAACATGGAAGGCAATGCAGAGCAGAACAGAAAGTTCAGTAAATTAAGTTATGGAAGAAGGCATCTGGCTGCAAATCCCATACTGCAGAGCCGATGTGTCTTCCAGAAGGACAACAGAGAAAGGTGAGAAGGGAGAGAGGACAACTCTCAGAATCAACTTAAATTAATACAATTAATTAATACAATTGACAATGATGAAAAAAGACAAAAATAGGCAGGAGAAGTAAAAAGTACAGAATCCCTGTGCAGAAGTTAGAGGATCTTGTGTCAGAATAATTATGAAAAAATTCATGATACAATGTTTTGCAGACTTGTCAAAGTTAACTGGATGAGTTTTAAACAGCTTCTTTACCTACCACTTTTCTGTACTTGACAAAGAAATAGACTGCAGTGTTTACAACAGAAAGCAAAATAGACAAGATTTAAAAAGAACCATAAAAACATGAGCCAAATTGAAAGACAGAAGTTGGGTTCATTACAGTAGGGATGCACCGTGGGGATAACCTTTTCCAAACGGCCTCCTCTCGTTTGATGTGGTCCATTTCTTCCGTTCTGCCAAGCACACTTTTCTCCCCTGAACCAGAAACCTTGCTGCGGGTGCCACGGGTCCAGCCAACCTGGGCAACCTTTACTCCTGTGACATGCCTGGGATCAGGGAAACAGGATCATCTAAAACAAGGCAGTCTCAGTAGCATTAAAGGATTGATCGGTGAGACTGCAAAGAATCATGTTGCAGTAGACCCAGTCATGTGCTTTTCATCGTTATTGTTGAAAATCTGATTTTATTCAGATAGTATGGGGCTGTTGTCCGGTTAAAAATAAGCATTGGCCTTTCCTGGTGGTGAAAGAGGCAGACAGAATGAAGGACTATGTGGAATAGCTTTGCTAGGGAGGTTCTTTTTAGGATTACTATTTTCACCACAGATTAAATGAGAGAGACTTGAACATAAATAAAAATAATGTGTGGTTGACTTTATTCTATCCCAAAACAGGGATGCAAATTAGAATTGAAGAGGAGGGAGATGATTTATGATGGCTGGATTTGAGAGTCGAACTGGCTTAGAAAGAGGAAGAGATGAATGAGAAAAAGAGGGAAGAAGGAGGAAGGAAACTCAGGAGAATTATTTTGATAATAGGGGGAGGGAATTTCACAGGAGTTGCCCCACTCAGAACAGGAGGGGAATGGAATGGATTTTTTATTTTCTTACTTTCCTTTTGTTTCCTGATTCTTTGAACTAAAGCCTCAAGTACTATTAGATATTCTTATGTTTAATGAATTCTAACAAGATTTGAGTGTTATCATATTTCATTTTGTATATCAATGTTAAATATATATGCTTACCATAATCATTTTCTAGATAAAATTGAATTTAGTGTGGAAAATTAAATATTTGACAATGTCGACATTAACAGGCTCAGTAATAATGAATCTTTGTCAGAGAAATACATGTCATTGCCATGTACACAATAATAGTTTTGACCTCTATCAGCTTAGAAACTTTTGGCATGCTAATGATCGCCTCTGTGTAAATATGAGTAAAATTATAAGTACTGGAAAGTCATATGTGTTGTGCATAAAATACAATGGCTGAAGATATTGCATTTTAACATTAGCTTTTTAGAAGAGAGATTAAATGAAAATCCTCTAATTTCTCTATCTGTGAAAGGTCAAACCCATTAGCCAAAAGGGCATATCCATTCACTTGGAAGACAACTGTTAAGAACAAAGGAAGTAAAATTCCATTCGGTCATTAGCGATTGGTAAACAGTGATCTCAGTGTGATTTTGATCCCTTTCATGTGCCTGTGAATAGTTGAAGCTTAAAGACCTTTTCAGACTGTTGTACAACCCTCAGTCTGTTCTACAGTCTGCTGAGAGTGATCCATTGAAATTCATCTGTAGCCATTTGGCCAGTCGTCTTATTCATCCATAAACTGGATTTTGAGTACCAAGACCGACTCTCTGGATTTTAAAGAGGAAAGAGATTCAGCTCCACAAGTTGATGCTGTCTTTGAGATTTCAGAATGTCGTGGCAGAAGTACTGGACTCTTCAGCTTCCAGCAACTGGTTGTGGCAGGGTAGAGTCACGCCCTCGCAGCTGTGTGACTAAAGTCCCTGGTTTCTTGTTGGCTGCCAACCAGGGACCGCCCTTCTCTTCTAGAGGCTGCCCAGTGGCCTTTTTCACGTGGCTTCCTCCTCTTACCCCAGGGCTGTTGCTTCCTTATGAGGCCAGTAGGATAGCAGCTCTCTGACATCCACTAGTCTTTAAAGGACTCCGTGATAAAGTCAGGCCCAACCAGAATAATCTCCCTTTTGATTAACTCAAAGTCAACTGGTTAGTATCCAAACCACCGTTGTGACATTCCATCATGTTCACTGTTCTACCCATATTGAGGCGAGGTGGTTCTATATGGTTATGAGCACCATGGGGTAGGAATCTTGGAATATCTTAGGATAATGCCCACCACAGGCTGATTATTATGAGGTCTCTCTACAACTCTAAATTTCTTTGATGCTGACAAGATATGAGAGTGCAAAAGATCAGGTAATCTTACAGCTGGACTGGGACAGCTCTGTTATGGTACTGATATTTGTCCCAGACAAGAATGGGATGGGTTAGCTAATGAATTATAAAGTGCTGCTCAAAGTTTAAAACTTCTCTACTTTTTTTAAAAAAAAATGTGTTGGTTGGTGATTTACACCTGAATACACCAGACTGCCCAGCCTGACCTTGCTGCAACACCAATGCGATATAGAAGACCTCACCAGAAACTTGCCTGCAGTTCCCCTGAGGTAGGAGGTGCTCATTTTTCACAGGTTAAGGTTACAAAACACATCCCTGGATCTCAAGCCACTCCCCAGGGTCTCAGCCCCTCCTCAAAGCTCTCCCCAAGAGGAAAATTATTGTTGCTTATGGCAACTATTTTCAGCACCAATATGGGGAGACTGAGACCACAAGGGGTGGACTTATGCAAATCCAGTGGCTGAGCATGCTCGGTAGAAAGGAGCTGCATAACTCTAGTAGCTGAGCATGCTCGGTAAAAGGAATTTATACAGGCTTATAGGACCCCCGCGATGGAGCATGCTCAGTGGAAAGGAGTTTATCCGTTGAATGACATTCCACTAAAGGCACACAAGAGCACAGAATAGTCTTGAATATGTTGGGTGCATGTGATAGAATTTGACCAATGAACATACCTTAAAAAGAAACCAACTGAGCATGTGCAAGACTATATTACATAACTGGGAACCACCCCCTTAGTTGAATATTCATTAGTTAACATGAATATGTATTAAGGCAGCAAAGCTATAAAAGTTAAATCCTGGCAGAAGGTGGGGTTGTTGCCCACTTCTCCTGGGGACACCCGCACTTTGCTGGCGAGGTGTGTGTGCTTTCTTTTGTGTTAAACTTAACTTCTAATGGGCAGCCGCTCACTCTGCTGAGCCAGCCTGCACTTTGCACTTCGCCTGATGTGCATATTTCTTACTTTTGTAATAAATTCAGTGTGGGCCTTGCTCAGTCTCTGGAGGTAGGGAACATTTTTCTCTATGAATCTGTGTTTCTTCCTTTGCTACATTAAACCCGTTCTCATTTCCACTGTGACTCTCCTACTGAGTTCTTTCTTGTGGCAGAGACAAGAACCTGCTAAAGGACAGGGTGGGTTGAGGCCAGCTAGGGGGCCTCCCCAGACCCTCTCCTCCGGAATCACCCCCAAAATCAAAATTCCTCACGCATGTCTTGAGGGATCATAATCTGAAGGTAAAGCTCGCCTGCGGTTACTGACCACCCCGGGTTACCTGAATTAAGTGTTTCCTAGAATGTGGCACTTTAAGTGCTTAAACTGGCAAAGTCCCAGGACAACAGGCTAAGTTGGTCATGCTAAGGTGCATTCTGTGCCACTGAGATAGGACTGTGGGAGTAGGGTAGGGGAGCTTGTAGTTGTCCTAGACGCACCGTGCTTGCTGAGGAGCTGAGGGATTTTCCTCTGACCGTACTGTATTCCTCATCTTTATTCAAGCTGTATAGAGGTTCACCCTGTGAAGTCTTGTGACTCCTGTTAGTTATCCTACTCTAACTGGTACAGAATAAGGGGTTTCTAAAGCAAATTCTCTAAGAAGGAGTAGGTAGTGATGGGTAAGAATTCTGTTTCTAGTGATTTATCCCATGCCCTGTGAAGACTGCTGAAAAAGCACATGCATTCTGATTCAAAAACACCTTTGTTGAAAATATGTGGGATGACACTGCAGGCTGTGACCTAAGAGTTAAATGTCAGAGCCATAAAGGTGACTCAACATGTAACCAGCCATAATGCTCAAATCTGAAAATCTAAAAAGTGGCGTCTTTTTACCCGAAGAACTGTTCAAGAAATAGGGAAAATGTTCAAGAAAAGAAATTCGTTTTTTTTCCCCCATATATCTACCTTTTCAGCTTCATGTCTCTCTTACAGTTTTATGAATGTAACAGCATGACATCGATATTCACATCACCTATTGTTTTATATTACTTTATAGCTTATCAAAGTATTTTCATGCACCTCGCATCATATGAGTTTCAGGGTAACCCTATGAGGTAGACGGGGAGTTTTCTCCATTGTGCTACGAGGGAATGAGTTACAGAGACAACACATGTCACATTGGCAAAGGACAGGATGGAACGAAAATCCAAGATTCAGGTTTGGATGTATCAAATGTGTGAGTGAAGATGGCAGGTTTAGTCTCATCCATGACTCTACCTGATATCCTCATCCTGTTTTCCTGTTTTTACCTGGCTAACCCTTCTGTTAAGCTGAGCGATTGCATTTTATTAGCCATGTTGGAGAGGCTCTTGGTTCTCATCCAGTTCCTCCTCCCTGGTCTGGGTACCCAGGCTCCCCCTTCTGCTTTCTTAACTCCTAACTGATTTAACCTGCAACCTCCTTTGAGAACGCCCCTGTACATCTGGAGCTATTCAGCCACAGACTCTCACGGTTTCACTCCAGCTGAACTACCTCTCTGCTTGGCTGTTCCTTCCCTGCCTGGCTCCCCTATGACACTTAGGAGCCCACCCTTAATAACTAGTGTGGATGATGCCTTAACTCATGCTGTGCTCCTGGGGAGCATCAACTAAGACATCATTTACAACTATAAAATAGAATAAAATTTTATAAATAGAATATAATTTCTGTGGCTCATTTTTTAATAGTTGGAAATGCCTACAATAATTGGTAGGAATGAGAAGAAAGTGGACTGGACAGAGTGTAAAAGAATGGAGGGAAAATCACTTCTCTGAGTTTCCTTCTTGAATAGTTGACATCAGAGCCGTCTTAAATTTTCATGCTATACACACACACACACCCTGCAATCAACCCATGCAGAACACAAACAGCTGTACCTACTGTATTTAAAATGGGCAATATTAGCCACACTCAGAAAGAAGCAAGAGCTGAGTCTAGGTATATTACTGCATATCTAGTATTTTGTACACAATATTTTGTAGTATTTAGTACACAGTATTTTGACTATACATTCTCACGCTAAAACAGACAGAAAAATAGTAATGACAGCTGGCTATTTTTTTTTCAGAAGTATAGGTCACTTGTGAGTTTATATTTTGTGTATTCTAATATTGAGCAAATAAGAAGTAACTGTATTGTGGATAATGGGAGTCAGGTTTCTCACTGTCAGAGCTGGGAGCTGTAAGTAAGAAAAAGCCAGAATGAATGATGGCGTGTTGAAGTCAAAGGCAACAATAAAAACTGATAGTTTTATATAGATGAATAGATAAATATAGATATAGCTTGACATATGGCTAAATATATACAAAAAGATACAGATATAGTCATATATAGATAAAGATATATTTATATACCTCAGTAGATGTATTTGTGTATAATTATATTGTTTTAACTAGGTATATATCTAGTTAAAGATATTTGAATATATAGATATAACTAAACCCATTTATATGTATCTAAACTATCTCTTTATCTATATATCCATCTGTCATCTACCTAAGTAGATTTAAGTGAATACATATTATTTTAGCTCTGTCCTCTGAAAGACTAGAAGCATGACACCTTCATAGCAATTAGTAAATCTAGTGCCCATCTCCACTAAAAGGAACAAGGGTTCTTTAGAGAAATGGCTGGTGCCAGGGCTTGGGCAGTGGAAAGAGACACGTGTGTAGCATCTCCTTTTGCCACAGGTAAGGGACATGCTTGAGGAGTGAAGGAACATGACCCCCCCACCACCACAAACACCCCAGTGCTGGATTCAAGCGGCTCCACCTGCACAATGCTGGGGCAATTTGCATATCAATATAAGATGATTTTTTTGACATTGTCTACTAAATAAAGTAAGAATCCACAAGTCCACCCTTGTATACGAAAATTAGAAGGTAAGTAGATCAATAAATAAGTGGTGGGGGGATTTTTCTTACCGTGGAGCCCCAACTAAAATTTACTGGGAGATGACAGAATTAGGAAACTACAACCTGGCCCCTATTGCAGTAGCAGTAGTTTCAGGCAGCAATGGCAACTGATGCTAAAACCAGTGTGAGAAAGTTCAATGAGTGACAGGATGTGTATATGTTCTAGACATATCTACGTACAACATACTTATTTATTACAAAACAAAGACTGGCAATTTAACAGTGTAGAAATATGGCAGATACAAATTTAGTCCAGCAGCTGACATCACCAGCATTGGGACAATTGATATTCTGTGACTTCTGATATGAGGTAATAAAGAGAACACAACTCCACTTCTGGGGTTTCCTGACACGAATGCAGGATGTTTATTCAGCAAACTTTAGACAAACTCAAATTGAGGGACATTGTAAAAAATCAAGGTCATTAAAAATGAAGTAAAATTAAAGAAATATTCCAGATTAAAGAAAATGACAGGAGCAGAATAACGCAATGAAACTCATAGTCAGGATATTTTTCTGTAAAGAAAATTATTGGAATAATTACTGAAACTTAATGATGTCTGTAAATTAGCTAGTTGTTTTGTACCAATGTTAATTTTCTTAATTTTATTATTGTACTGTGATTATGTAAGAGAATTTCCTTGTTTTGAGGATATACACACTAACTCATTTGTTGATTAAGGGATATCATCTCTTCAACATATTCTCAAAGGGTGTACATATGTATAACATGTATATCTATTTCCCTATCTTCTATCTATCGATTTTCATCACCATCATGATTTATCTGTCTATGTTTCTGGTTGTCTCTAGAAGGAGATAAGGCTAAAGCAAATGTGGGAAATGTTAACATTTGAAGAATCCATGTGATGGGTATACTGGAATCTATAACTAGTCTTCCAACTTTTCTCTACATATGAAATTACATAAAATAATAAAAAAAGATGTAATAACCTATTATATGTCACTTATATTTCAAAGCTTTTATATTTGTTGTTTGACTTTTAACATTATTTTTTTGCATTTTTATGCAATGGACTTTTTCTTTAGGGAGTCCGACTTAGTTATTATGCTTTTAGAGTAATTTCCACACTGCTTGGAAATTCTTTTCCCACCCAATATCAGATAAGTAATTACCTGCTTTTATATATACCATTCTTAATCAAAATCAAAATAGCTTGATTGTAAAATCCACAATTATTTTATGCACCACTAAGGAAGAATGACACTATGGCATGCCATTTACTGTAAGATGAATAATTATTTCAATTATATTAAAACGTTGAAATATACAGATAAGTTGGTAAAATATGGTAGTTCCTTAATTAATTTGTTAACATTCAACTAAGCAATCTATCCAAAATTTATTCTGGAATATGTTATTAAAGGTTAATCTAAGGCCCTTTTATCATCCAATTGTATATTTTTCTAGTACTTTTTATTGATTTCTCATTCTATGAATCTGCCTTTATCTTTTCATACAGAAATATACATTATTAATCTTGATAATTAAGATCTTACCAATTTGTATTATGATTTATATTTCAACATCTATTTTTTGGTTTACTTTTTTACTGTATATATTATTGTCTTTAGAGTGTCTTCAGTGTTTCAGGAAGTCCATATGCTGTATTGAAGTTTAAATATTTACTTTATGTTTTTTTAACAAATCCAGGTGATGCAAGTTTGATGTGGACTTCTGATGAATGTATAGCCATCTCTCTAGGAGAGAAACCCTGGAAAAGTCTATCTTGTTATATTTCTAACTTGCCACATTCTTTCTTAAAGCAAGAATTTGTTAGAGTGGTATCAAACATAAACAAAGCCAGACGCTATATAAAGTGGTAAAGACAGATTTTAATGAGTAATAATTATTGCACCAGGGGAAATAGTCCAGTATGAATGGAATTCAATTTTGATTTATACAGAGGAAAGCAAACATTTAAAGGGAGAAAGAGCAAATGGGGAGGGGATCAAGTGGGGTCTCAGCAAAGTCAAGAAAGTTGAAATTAGAAAAAGCAGGAAGAGAGGTTTGTCCATGTGAAACCCACAGAGGCTGCTATGGAAATTTGACTTCTGCTCTCTCTCAGAGGCTGGGAGACAGATCCCACCAACAGTCTTGTCTGGAACAAATTAAATCTTTTGGCAGCCTTGAGTTTTCTCAGGCAGGTACTTTAAGAAGGGCTGGAGCTACTCTAGAGGTACAACCTTGAGCTGATAGAAACAATGTATTTATTCAAGTCCTTTTAGGCTAAGGTTGAGGCCTGGATGAGAACACAGCTCCAAAGATTCTGGCTAGAGTTTGGTCAAAGGGAGGAACCTGATCAGCCTTAGAGGCAAGCCTGGCTCTCCAGCCAACCTCCACCCAGCTGCTAAGTTAGTACAGTGTGATGGAATAATATCGAACTGCTCTGGCAAATTCTTCCTTCAGTACCTCATTCTCTATACTTCCAAGCAATTTCCTGAAGAAGATTCACAATTCCTCTAAACATGCTAGTGAGCACAGAGAAGAGTTCTGGTGCATTAATATAACAACTACACCTCATAGTCATATTTTTTTGAAAAGAGAAAGGGCAGGTTAAGTTCTGGGGAGGCAGTTTGGTCTGCAAGGAAGGAGTTCCTTGTTTCTATAGCAAGGGTCCTCACTTGTGGAATCCTACAAAAATATAGAGTATTAGGAAATAATAACCATCATTAATAACCCCAACAGAAAATGACACTAACAATAAATAATGCTAATAATAAAGACTGAGTCATCACCATGTCTCGTATGAGATAGATTCATGTGGTGTGCACTTATCAATTTCAGTTTCTTAATGAGTTAGAAGACAAGGTCATTTGCTGATGAATAAGAGGCAAGTGGTGGGTGTGAGGAGTGTAATGGAGTTTTGAGAAGGCTGTAAAAAGCCAAAATGAAGTTTAGCAGGAATGGCTAAATGAACTACAGAATAACATTGAGGTCACAACATTCAATTAAGAACATATTCGACATTAAATTAAGAGCATATAGTGACACAAACCATATCTTTCTGGTTGATTTAATTCTATGCCCTTCAGTCCTGGTTTAGTCATACAAAAGGCAGATGTTAGTTTCCTTCCCTATCAGAATTCCATTCTACAATATGTGACAATCTTCTTGCATTCTTAAAAATGACAGGAAACTAACTTTATTCTAAAAAAAAAAATCATGATTAAACAGTTTTTACCTTAAAAATTCCAGATATAAAAATCCTTCTACAGGCAAAATGCTCATTTCGCCACTTTTGTCTGTTGCTTCTAGATCTGCTCCCTCAGACTTTATCATTGAACATTTTTCCATCGGCCTTTTTCTGATTATCAGATCCTGTTTACTCAAGACCCTGCCTCTGTAATTCTGTGGGGTGGGCAGGGGCAACTGTAGTTTGGGACGTACAGTTGTCCTTGAAGGAACAGAAGGTTCTGCTTGTTGGCTGTTTCTCTTTTGAAAAGTATCTAAACTCAGAGTTTACTGCCCTAAGTATCTATAGATACTTGGCGCATGTGTGTGATATTCTTACTTGATACAAGATGCTCAAACTAAGAAGTTTTAAAAAACAATTTTAACACAGAGAAAAAAAAGTGACTTCGTAATACATTTTAGAAACAAACAAAAAGGAGCAGGAATGTTGGCTCTAGGCATGATCAGTGCCTGCAGCCTTTTCTCCAGTGCTCACAGCTTTAAAATAATCATGCAAATTTTAGCATCAACTCAATCATAGGGTGATCTGATGTCTTGGGAGGCAAATGAAAAACAGAAAAAAACCTACTGGCCAACTCATATGTATGTGTGGGAGTTTTCTTATACTTTACATACATATGGTAGTGAGCAAACGCCCTGGAATAAAGCAACTTTCCTAGGAAAAAGTGAGAAAGCAACATATAGAGGAAGCATTAATGTTTGAACAACCAGTATAAATCAGCCGCAAAGCTCAAGGTCTGTATAGAAGTTGTTTACAGTAATCCTGCCATAAACCCAACAAAAAGAAATGGTTTAAATTTATATGACATTTAAGTTAATGTTGTTACACAGGGTCATTTAACAAGAGTTACAGCTTCAACGTATACTGTTAGTCTGTACTATTTACTTCCAATTTACTTGCAAGAAATATAAAACCTCCAGTGTATTTGCAAGATCAAGAGAATATATAGCACTACGAGATACAAGTCCCGAAACTTGTAAAAGAAAGCTATTTGCTACCTGAAGTTGAGATTTAGGATGTAGGCTACATTTACAGATATTTTTACCTTTAGAATTTGGTTGAACATACCAGAATTAATTGTACAAAACTGAAAGAAACAGGACGTTAAAGTATTTCCCTACAAAGAGAAAATGGAGAGCAGTGTGCATTGAACCTGAGTAATAAAAGCTTCCACTCTGTTGTCTACATATAATCTTTTAAAGCCGACTTTACCAATTTCAATAATTTGCTGCCTGAAGAAGTGATTTGGAACTGTTATTGTGCTCTTTGCTCTTCACTAACTAAAATAAAAATTCATTTTCTTTAATCAAGCATTCCAGGTCCACCATGAACTGATGCTAGCCCATGTTTTCAACCTGCCGTGCCAGCCGTTCAGCACCCACTCATCAGTAAAACCCAACTTTGATGCTTAGTATCCCAGGTCACCTTCCTTGTCTGGGTTCATCCCATCAGGGCAAGGCCCCTAAAAACTATTGTATCCAACACGAGGGGGAAAAACTCATGTTTTCAAAATAATATTTATAAAGGCTTTCATTTTTTTTCTAAAGTCAAACAGTCCCGATTTTGCAGCCTTTTTGATATTATGATTGAAGTTATTTGGACTTAACAAAAAAGCCAAATCGTCAAATATTTCATAAGATTTGGAATATGATTTGATGTGCTCTGTTTTTGACATAGTTTTAGGCTTAAATTTAAATACCTGGGGATCTTTCTGTCTCCCAATTTTTCTCACTGTCTTTCTCCCTACACATGCACACACAAACACACATGCTACACGAAAATATCTAAGTGTCCATTGTAGGCAGTTAGGTATATAAATTTAATATATAAAGTAAAATGTATTAAAAGGCAGCCATTAAAGACAACAGTGTGGCAATATCTTTACGATGTTTCTTCTGGAATAAGTTTACTGAAATAATAAAAGCATTCATCTCTGGTTACAGTTTTCAAGGTGCTGTAATTTAGGGGTTTCAAATTTCCTTTGTTCTTCTCTATACTGAAATATAAAACCCATAATTCATATTGACTATTAAAATATGCAATTTTGTACATGTTTACAACATAGAAAACATACAAATAGAGATGTATTAAATTGTAAATAATTCTGATCAAGGTTTTGCTAGTTTCCCTCGTCTTTTTTCTGATTTTGTTATTTCATTTGTCCACAACCATTTTCCTTTTTCTGGATGTAGGCACCTCCATTCTTGTTAAGATTCTACATGATGTAAGCTGGGTACACCCATGTCTAGTCACCGGGTGACCATGAAGCAGGCCTGAGGGATCCTTCTGGCCATAGGGATGGCCTGGGCTTAGCATGTGACCTTAGCTCAGTGAATCGGAGCTCCTTGAGAGCCACCAGAATCTTTTTTGTCTTTTTGTGCAATTGCTGTTAACTTAGTCTGGGGTTCCAGCTGTCCTCATTCTTGCTATGGGGGGAGAGTTTACATGCAGAATGAGGTCGGAGAGAGATGCTCAGAGTCTGGAAATGGATAAAGAGGAAGACATGACCCAATGATGCTTCTGAGCTGCTGCATTAGCTGTGCCTAAAGCCAGTTTCAGTTGCATCCCAGAGAGTTAAGTAAGCATATGTCAAAATACAAAATTACAGCAAATTAATTTAAAGATCTAATTGCCTTTTATCTGTGATTCTAGAATCGAGCAATACCTCATTCTACAAAAGAGAATGAGTGTTCCGATGAGCTGAGCTACGGTGGTTGGCTTTACAGGCAGAAAAGAGCTGAAGAAAGCGGAGACAGAGCAAGAAGTGGATTGGCCACTTTGAAGTTACTTTCCTTATAGGGTTAAAACAGAGAGGACTTCCTTACTATGCTGACATAGGTTGACTGGAATCTCCTGTTTTTTAAGAAAACTGGCTTGCTTCAAAGTTCAGTTTGATTACATGACACTTAGCACAAGTGATTCCACTCTGGTGTGGACTGGTCTGCTGGGGCCTAGTGCAGGAGGCTGCTCCAAAATGATGTCTCCCTAAATTTTGTTAACATATATTACCTTTTTCTTCCATTGGTTTGAGTTGAATTTGTGTCATTTGTACCAGAAAGAGTCTTTACCCATCTCTTTTATTTGTTGTATCACATTGTTTTAGATGTGTCTCGTCAATGTTTAGATCGAATCTGAGATTAAATCTGTGATTGATATGCAATAATTATATAATAATAGATGAGGATACATATGCTTTTAATTCCATCACGTTGTTCTATAGTTTGCTATTTAAGCTTACATGTAGCTTTCACCCTCATGTCCAATTTTGTTAGTTTTCCCTGTATTTTTCTTTATCTCCTTTTTATGAAAACACTGACTTGGAAGGTTCATTCGTCTCTCCCACTACTGAAATATTTCAAGTATTTTTTTGTGAAAAGAATACGTGGGTGTTATACTTCCTTAGTCCCTGCTTGTCTGAGACTCTTTGTTCCCACACATAAATGACAGCTTGTCCGAGGATAGAATATTTGCCTCACAATATGAAATACTTTGAAGTAGTGGATATTAGAATTGGTTGAATTCTGAAGTCAAACATTTTTTCTTTGGTGCAACTTATTTTTTCCAGACTCTTGTAATATTTCTATTAATTACTTAATAGTACTACAACTGTTAAAGAAATTGAATTTGCAATTTAAAAAGTCCCTAAAAAAGTTTCAAACTTAGCTCATTTCTACAGTGAATACTATTCAATCTTTAAATGAGATAATAGTAATGTTACATTAGTTCTTCCACAGAATAGAAGAAAAGGGATCATTACTTTACACTTTGTTATCAGAGCTGAACATAATATTAATATTAAAAACTGACGAGCAATATATTGGATTCTGGATGATGGGGTATCTGCTAACCTTTGTGCCTTCTGCATCTGGAAAGAACATACAAAGCAGCTCTTTGCAGATATGAATAATGTCACCCTTGAGAAATGGGAAACAAGCAGGATACCAAGGTGGCCTTCTGTCTGGAGGCAGCTTCCAAACCACAGCACAGGGAGCAATGGCTAAACAGAGCTGAACAATCTTATGAAGGCAAGGAGATGGAGTGCAAGGGAGGCGGGCAACCTGGCATTTGTGCAGCAGAGTCATGGAGAGAGAGCTGCAGAGAGAGAGAGTTTCAGATTTTGCAGTTGCCCTAGAGTCTTCGGCTGCATAATCAGCTGCCTATGAGAAGGGATGTGGTGAGACTTGCAAGAGAACAGCCAGTAGGATCTGTAAGATGATCAGACATACTTAAGATGGGAAACCGTGGAGGTATAGAGGAGCCTCAAATGTCCAGAGCAGAGAATGGACACTGTGAACACCTGTGTGTTAAACTGAGTAATCTCAGGTCAAGCTTATTTAAACCTGTGCTCCCAAAGCCTAAAAGCAAGACCCAAAAATTCAATAAATTTAACTACCTTCTAAGAAAACAAACATACAAACAAACAAACAAACAAACAAAAAACGCTTTTAAAGGCATATAACAAAAATCTAGATTCTTCAAAATACTGTATCAAAAATTGGGGGGCCAATACATTACACAACCAATACATTTTCCCCCAAATTAGAGAAAATTATCACACAGGTCCCATAGGCTCAATAAAACCCAATATGGATAATGGCAACCAAAAACCTACTTGAACTCACCATTGTGAAACAAAAGACAATCACACACAGAGGAGGAGAAATTTAAAAATCCACTAATTTCAATTGAAAATGCAAGTCAGGAAACAGGGGAGGAATATCTTTAAAGTGGAGTAAAAAAACCCCACAAAACAATGTCAAAAATGTATAAACCCTCATTTCTTTATATACAAAGAATATATCCTTTAAAAATAAAAATTAAATAAGGATAGTTTTAGATACACAATATTTAAGAAGTTTAACCAGCACATTTTGATTATGGGAACTTTTAAAGGGAGATCTTTAGGTTGATGACAAATGATAACAGATGGAAATATACAAAGGAATGAAAAGCAGTGAATATTATAAACATTTTGATAATTAAGTAGTCTTCTTTTCATATTTTTAAAAATACAGGAAAATGAACTACTTAAAGGTAAATTAATAACCAAGCATTATGAGATTTATCATACATGCAGAAGTAATGTGTACAATGGCAATAGCACAAAGAGCAAGTGCTGGGTAAATGGGCATGTACAGGAGAATTTCAAAAAATTCGTGAAAAAATAGAATTGGAAGGTAATGCAAATCTTTCCACGAACTTTTTGAAGTACACTCATATTGTTGTAGGTTTCTTGCATTATATTTGAAGTGTTGTAATCCTAATTCATGAAAAAACTATGATAATATTATGGAACTAAACTTTTCTAAAATAAGTTTTCTTTTAAAAAAAGAGTCATAGCTAAAATACCAACAGCTTTTAAAATAGAATGCAATAAATATTCAATTCATCCAAAGAAGCCAGGAAAAACAAAATGAAACAGATTAAGTAAAGATGAAAACTAGCAACTCAGTACATTTAAATTCAAGTATATCTATAATTACACATTGTATACAATGAACTAAACACTCAACTTAAAATGAAGATAATGCCAAACTGAATAAAAACTGAAAAAGATGTAATTTTATTATAAAGGCGTAGTTTAAAATTTGAAGATGAGACAATATATGCAATACAAACTCTAATCTTAAAAAAGCTGCAGTGACTATATTACTGTCACTTGATTTCAAGACAAGGATACTTGCCACACATTTTTTCCACCTTCTTTAACATATAGAATATATTTTTAATAGATAATTTAATGTCCTAGTTTGCTGATGTCATTATCTCTGTCATTTTAAAATTTCTATTGATTGAATCACATTACTCTCATGTGCCTAATATTTTTGTTTGGAATCCAAACTATGCACTAAAATAAGAAATGTAAGACATTAAAAAAATGTAACTTCTAGAGAAAAAAATGAATAATCTATAAAATAAAATATATACTAGATGAGATTAACAGCAGCCTATTAGATACTGCAAAAGGAAAGGTCACAATATTATAGACATAGAAAAAGAAACTATAACAAAATGAAACAGAGAGAAATAAGATTGGAAAAAATGACCAGAGCATCAATTGCCTGTGAGAAAATATTAAGCTCTAAAATGTGTGAAATTGAAGTCCAGTAGGAGGCAAAGGGGATATACAACAAATATCTGATAAAATAGTGGCTACAATTTTCCAACTTAATGAAAATGATAACCTGACAGACTCCAAAAATCCTAATGAAACCCTAACAGAATAAATATTAATTAAGCCACATGAAGGTGTATAACAATCGCGTCTCTGAAAATCAGTGATAAAGAGAAAAATCTTTAAACATTCAGAGGAACGAGAAGTCATATCACATACACGAAAACAAAACTAAGAATGACAATATATTTTCCATCAAAAACTATAAAATAAGAAGACAATGTAGAAACATCTACCAAGTCCCAGAAAAAATAACATAGAATTCTATACCCAGCAAAATTATCTACAAAAACAAAAGCAAAATAAAAACTTTCCTCAGATGAACAAAAGATAAATACTTTTCTCAGATGAACAAAAGCTTAGACTAGTTGCGAGAAAACCAGCATAAGTATAAGAAGTGTCAAATTCAGCCTTTTCAGAAGGAAAAGAATGACACCAGATGGAAAATTTGAATGTACGAAAATAAAGAAAGGGTACAGGAAATGGTAAATGTATTGATAAATGTAATGAGTAACATTTTTTTTCTCATTTTAAATCTCTTTTAAAGAAATTGACTGTTTAAAGCAAAAGTTACCATAGTGTTTTGACTGGTTTACATCTATATGTAAGTACACATAGATATATTTAAATGATAACCATAGTCCAGGGAATGATGTGAGGTAGATGAAAGTACACTGTGGTATTGCTCTTATACTGTACTGAGTTGGAATACTATTATTTGATATTTGATGATAATGCATTAAAGAAATATACCATAAATCCTAGAGCAGTCCCTCTCTCTCTCACTCTCTTTCTCTCTGCCTCTCTTTCTTTCTCTCTCACATATACAGACATACACACAAATAGAAGAGGTACTTCTTATAAGACAAAGTTGAGATAATGTGGAACACTTTTGTAAGTCTCAATTTTTAAAAAAGTGGTAAAAGAGGAAATAAGAAATAAGTAACATGATGGTAAATTTAAAATTCAGTCATATTAATAGTTACATTAAATGTAAATTCTCTAAACATTCAAATTCACTGACAGTTCATTGGATTGGCTAAACTCAATATTCGAGTATATTTATTCCATCTTCAAGAATCCCTTTTTAAAAATAAAGACATAGGTTACACCTTGAAGGACGGAAAATAGTTATATTATGCAAAAACTGATCAATAGAAAGCAGGAATAGCTATGTTAATATAAGACAATGTAAACTTCAAAATAGGAGATATTTACAGAGATAAAGAGAATTATTACATAATGATAAAAAGAATCTAATGATCATAAAAGCTTATATACCTAAAATAGAACTTTGAAATGCATGAATCAAAAGTAATAGAACTGAAAGAACATATAGACAAATTTATAGTTATAGCTAGGTATTTTAACAACCCTCTCACATTAATTGATAGAAATAGGAGCGAAAAAACTTTAAGATACCAAAAATTTGAACAACACTGTCCTAATTGACATTTATATACTAATCTACCCAACGGTATCAGAATAAATGTGCACTTTTCATGTGTGCATGGAGCATTCATAAAATGTGTACCAAGAATGTTCACAGTGGTAGACTGGGATGATTAATTTCAGTTGTCAACTTGACTTGGTTAAAGGATACCTTGATAACTGGTAAATGTTATTTCTTGGTGTGTTGGTGAAGGTATTTTTGGAAGATAATAGTATTTAAATCAGCCAACTGAGTAAAGAAATTTGTTCTCACCAATGTTAGCTGGCATCATCCAATCCATTTAGAGCCAGAACAGAACAAAAAGGCAGAGGAAAGGCAAATTTTCTCTCTCTTTTGAGCTGGTGCGTCTGTATTCTTCTTTCTTTGGACATTGGAGCTCCTGGTTCTGCGATCTTTGAGCACTGGGACTTACACTGGTTCCACTCTCCCCCATTTCCTGATATATGCCCCCATGTCTGACCTCCCCTCCATGCTGAGGTCCTCAGGCCTTTGGCCTTTGGAAATGGACTCAATTTCACCACTGGCTTTTCTGACTCTCCAGCTTGCAGATTGCAGATCGTGGGATTTCTCAGTCTCTGTAATCAAGTGAGCCAATTCCCATAATAAATTCCCCTTCATATATCTCTATATAACCCATTGATTCTGTTTCTCTGGAGAACCCATACTAATACATAGACTATATTCTTTCAATGAAACAATTTTCAATAAACACAAAAGGATTGAGTTCATAAAGTATTTTCTTGAACCACAGGTAAAATAAATAAGAAATCAATAACAGAAAGATATCTGGAAAATACCCCAAATATTAGGATATTGATTAACACACTTTAAAATAATCTATTGATAAAATAAAAAAATCACAAAAGATATTTGAATATTTTTAAATAAAGAAAAGTAAAAAAAATTAAAATTTGTGTACTGGACTTATAGTACTGCTTAGAGCAAAAATGATAGCATTGAATTCTGATATTCAAAAAGGAAAGGTTTCTAATCAATTATTTTAGTTTGTACCTAGGGAAACTAGAAAATGTGTATAAAATAAAACAAAAAGAAGAAAATAAGTGCAGAAATTAATGATATAGAAAGCAGAAAGAAATAGAGACAAATTACTGAAGCCAAAACTAATTCCTTGCAAAGATGGATACAATTGATATAAAAAATGTCAGACTAATCAGGAAAAAAGAGACATGGACACAAATAAAGCAAGAAACTAAAGATGAGAGATTATTTTGTATTTTACAGGCACCATACAGATTATTAAAATGAAAGCTGAGAGATACTTTATGACGGTTGCAACGCATAATATGACAAATCGATCATATAAAGAATATGTGTAAAGAACATCTACAAATCAAGAAGAAAAGTCAAAGAGCCAAACAGATTAGTAAACAACACTCCCACGCCAAAATTTCCCAAACTGGAACATCTAAATGGTGATAACCACAAGAAAACAAACATCTACAAATCAAGAAGAAAAGTCAAAGAGCCAAACAGATTAGTAAACAACACTCCCACACCAAAATTTCCCAAACTGGAACATCTAAATGGTGATAACCACAAGAAAACGTGCTCAACTGTATTCCTAATTGCAAATAAAAATAGGAATGTGATCTCATTGCACACCACCAACATGACTATAATTTTTAAAATATTTGTCAAAATGTGGATCAATAGGATATCTCCTATAATGCTGGTAAGAATACAAATTGGTAACATCACTTTGGATAGAGTTTAAAATCAATTATTAAATATTAAAATGATAACTCTGAGGGCCGAGCCTGTGGCGCACTTGGGAGAGTCTGGCGCAGGGAGCACAGCAGCGCTCCTGCCGCGGGTTTGGATCCTATATAGGGATGGCCAGTGCGCTCACTGGCTGAGCGCGGTGTGGCCGGTCTCAAAAAAAAAAAAAAAGGACAAAAAAAAAAAGAGATAACTCTGAATTTCTCCATCTACATTTTTACCCAAGAACAAGGTGCAGTCCTATTCACAAGGGATATATATATAGGAATATTCAAAGCAGCATTCTTTACATTATAACTGAAAATAGGAATAATAAAAAATGTCCATCAAGAAGAAAGTGAATCAATAAATTATAAAAACAATGATAAACTAGAAATCAGAAAATTTTCAGAAACTACAGCTATAAAGATGAATGTAAATAGATCTCAAATGAAATTTTGATCAAAACAGAGTGACATAAAATAACATTATTAGTCCTTTTTCACAAAAGTAGCAAAAAGCATGAGACATTTTATATGTATGTTTAGGTGATATTGATATGAAATGATATGAAAAATTCAAGAGAGTGTCATAGATACTGGAATAGTGACAAACTTTAGGTGAGGGAGAAAGTTTTTTAGAGAAAGCATGAAGGTATCTCTTGGGGGCTTCTCGCATTGTTCTATTTTTTTATCTGGGAAGAGTTCATGTTCTGATAAATTGTTGAGCTGTACATGATGGTTTTTATAATTAGAAAGAAAAATGTATTAGTTTGAATGCAAGAATTTGATAAAATATTCCATGAAAGAATCAATAAACAAGCTACTTCAGATATGACTCATTGTAAATTAAAAAATTATCTCACACCATACATTATAGACTATCAGTTTGTAAATATATGAAAAAATACATAGAAACTGCATTAAAAAATTTTGAAGATTTATAGAGAGGTATGTACAAATCCTTTAATAAAAATCTTTCAGGTTATTAAAAATATCAATTCACTAAAAAAGTGGTTTTAATTTTATTGCCTCATATATAAATCCAAGGTTCCTTTTTTCTTAGATTTCAAAAAAAAACTCAGTTTTAACATTTATCTAAAATAATACCTACATGGGACTACCCAAAGAAATGATGAAAATTAAAAGCAATGATGGAAATTTGCCCACCAAATTTTTTAATGTGCCACAGTGTAATATAAACTGTGGCTCTGAAGCAGGTATGTCTTGATAGAAATCATTGTAACTTTATGTTTAATTTTAATTTAAAAATAAGAGTATATGACTGGAAAAGGAAAATGTGGTACATGTACACAATGGAATATGACTCTGCCATAAAAATGAATGAAATTCTGCCATTCACAGCAACATGGATGAACTTAGAAAAAATTATGTTAAGTGAAATAAGCCAGGGACAGAAAGAGAAATACCACTTCATCGTTCATAAGATGGAGCTAAAAACCAAAAAAAATAAATGAAGAAAGAAGGAAAGATACAACAATCACAATAATTCATGAACTTTCAGAAGGAGAGAACAAGGCAGTGGAGGGGAAAGAAAAGAGGGAGGGGGGGTTAATGAGAAATTGGTAAAGGGCCACAAAAAATGATTACATGGTGTAATGTTGAATATACTAATTATCCTGATTTGAGCATCACACATTGCACACAGGTATTGATATTCAATGCTGTATGCCACAGGTATGTTCAATCAGTTATGTTTCAGTAATAATAATAATAATAAATAGTACACTGCAAGCCAATAGGAAAACCATTGTTTATCATAAAGTAAATGGTATTGGAAAGCAAATCATCTATTTCTTTGGGGCAAAAAAAAAAAACCTACTATGCACTCAAATACATATCACATGAATAAAGTTTTAAATTTAGAACATTAACTTTATTTTCGGATTAAGTGGCACAGACAAATAGTCATGCTTAACACAATTAGTAGAGCAGATTGTGTAGAGAAGTAATGTATACATGTGTACGAAGTCAGTGGAGAGCTGCTGAAGCCCTGGGAGCTCCCGGGCCCTAGACTCTAGAGAGTCAGGCCCCTCCGAGATGGGAGTGGACCCTTGACAGCCCACTTTGCATGGGGGCACTTGTCACTGCTTGACTAAAACAAAGATTCAACACAAACCTAATAAAAAGCCCTGTGCGTGTGTGTGTGTCTATATGTAAATTCTAAAATATATGGAGGTACTTCAAAAAGTTCATGGAAAGATTCATATTATCTTTTAATTTTATTTTCATGAACTTTTTGAAGCACCCTGGTATATGGAGATTCAAATGTTTGAGAAATTAGTTAATGGACCCAAAGAATGATTACTTTTTTGTAGTGATAAATATGCTAATAAAAACCTGAATTGAAAAATAAAAATTAATTGATTAAAAAAACAAAAAAAAATAAATAAATGTTCAAAAATAGCCAAGGAAACTTGGAAAAAAAAAGCAAAGATGGAGAGTTTACAGTAACACATATCGGGATTTGTTACTAGGCAGCAATTAGGATAATTTGGATATTTTAAGTGTGTTTGGTGTATATGGTAGAATTTTACCAATGAACATGCTCTAAAACAGACCAACTAAACATGTGCAAGACTAGATTACATAATTGGGAACCAACCCCTTAGTTGAATAATTAGAGAGCATGAATATGCATAGATAGCCAAACAATTAAAGTTGAATCCAGGAAGAAGTCAGGCTCTTGCTCACTCTCTCTGGGGCCAGCCCACTCTTCACTGTGAGGTGTGTATTTCTTAATTTTTGTGTTAAACTTGCCTTTAACAGATTGCTGTTCACCCTGGAAGCAGCCTGCACTTTCTCTTTAAAGAGTGTATTTTTTACTCTTGTATTAAACTTGCTACCAGTCAGTCTCTGGAGCCAGCCTGCATTTTCCCTAAGTCTGTATTTCTTACGCTTTACATTAAACCGGTTTTCATTTCCTACTGTGACTCTCCCCTTGAATTCTCTCCTGTGGCAGAGTCAAGAACCTGGTAGAGGATAGGGGTGGATGGAGGTTGGCTGTCAGACCCCCCCAGACCCTCTCCTCCAATATCACTTGTATAAATATGTGTATGTATGTGTGTGTAAATAACTGCATATATGTATGAATGTGTATATGCAAGTATGTGTATGTGTATGTGTATGTGCATAGGTATGTAAACATGTATATGCATATGTACATGTGTATATGTATGTGTATGCATATGCATGTGTTTGTGTATGCAGATATAATAGCAATCACTAAGGAGGATATG
>NW_007731071.1:34008-41944 GCF_000696425.1 Galeopterus variegatus | reverse complement strand
AAAAAAAGGACAAAAAAAAAAAGGACAAAAAAAAAAAGAGATAACTCTGAATTTCTCCATCTACATTTTTACCCAAGAACAAGGTGCAGTCCTATTCACAAGGGATATATATATAGGAATATTCAAAGCAGCATTCTTTACATTATAACTGAAAATAGGAATAATAAAAAATGTCCATTAAGAAGAAAGTGAATCAATAAATTATAAAAACAATGATAAACTAGAAAAGAATATTCAAAGCAGCATTCTTTACATTATAACTGAAAATAGGAATAATAAAAAATGTCCATCAAGAAGAAAGTGAATCAATAAATTATAAAAACAATGATAAACTAGAAAACAGAAAATTTTCAGAAACTACAGCTATAAAGATGAATGTAAATAGATCTCAAATGAAATTTTGATCAAAACAGAGTGACATAAAATAACATTATTAGTCCTTTTTCACAAAAGTAGCAAAAAGCATGAGACATTTTATATGTATGTTTAGGTGATATTGATATGAAATGATATGAAAAATTCAAGAGAGTGTCATAGATACTGGAATAGTGACAAACTTTAGGTGAGGGAGAAAGTTTTTTAGAGAAAGCATGAAGGTATCTCTTGGGGGCTTCTCGCATTGTTCTATTTTTTTATCTGGGAAGAGTTCATGTTCTGATAAATTGTTGAGCTGTACATGATGGTTTTTATAATTAGAAAGAAAAATGTATTAGTTTGAATGCAAGAATTTGATAAAATATTCCATGAAAGAATCAATAAACAAGCTACTTCAGATATGACTCACTGTAAATTAAAAAATTATCTCACACCATACATTATAGACTATCAGTTTGTAAATATATGAAAAAATACATAGAAACTGCATTAAAAAATTTTGAAGATTTATAGAGAGGTATGTACAAATCCTTTAATAAAAATCTTTCAGGTTATTAAAAATATCAATTCACTAAAAAAGTGGTTTTAATTTTATTGCCTCATATATAAATCCAAGGTTCCTTTTTTCTTAGATTTCAAAAAAAAACTCAGTTTTAACATTTATCTAAAATAATACCTACATGGGACTACCCAAAGAAATGATGAAAATTAAAAGCAATGATGGAAATTTGCCCACCAAATTTTTTAATGTGCCACAGTGTAATATAAACTGTGGCTCTGAAGCAGGTATGTCTTGATAGAAATCATTGTAACTTTATGTTTAATTTTAATTTAAAAATAAGAGTATATGACTGGAAAAGGAAAATGTGGTACATGTACACAATGGAATATGACTCTGCCATAAAAATGAATGAAATTCTGCCATTCACAGCAACATGGATGAACTTAGAAAAAATTATGTTAAGTGAAATAAGCCAGGGACAGAAAGAGAAATACCACTTCATCGTTCATAAGATGGAGCTAAAAACCAAAAAAAATAAATGAAGAAAGAAGGAAAGATACAACAATCACAATAATTCATGAACTTTCAGAAGGAGAGAACAAGGCAGTGGAGGGGAAAGAAAAGAGGGAGGGGGGGTTAATGAGAAATTGGTAAAGGGCCACAAAAAATGATTACATGGTGTAATGTTGAATATACTAATTATCCTGATTTGAGCATCACACATTGCACACAGGTATTGATATTCAATGCTGTATGCCACAGGTATGTTCAATCAGTTATGTTTCAGTAATAATAATAATAATAAATAGTACACTGCAAGCCAATAGGAAAACCATTGTTTATCATAAAGTAAATGGTATTGGAAAGCAAATCATCTATTTCTTTGGGGCAAAAAAAAAAAACCTACTATGCACTCAAATACATATCACATGAATAAAGTTTTAAATTTAGAACATTAACTTTATTTTCGGATTAAGTGGCACAGACAAATAGTCATGCTTAACACAATTAGTAGAGCAGATTGTGTAGAGAAGTAATGTATACATGTGTACGAAGTCAGTGGAGAGCTGCTGAAGCCCTGGGAGCTCCCGGGCCCTAGACTCTAGAGAGTCAGGCCCCTCCGAGATGGGAGTGGACCCTTGACAGCCCACTTTGCATGGGGGCACTTGTCACTGCTTGACTAAAACAAAGATTCAACACAAACCTAATAAAAAGCCCTGTGCGTGTGTGTGTGTCTATATGTAAATTCTAAAATATATGGAGGTACTTCAAAAAGTTCATGGAAAGATTCATATTATCTTTTAATTTTATTTTCATGAACTTTTTGAAGCACCCTGGTATATGGAGATTCAAATGTTTGAGAAATTAGTTAATGGACCCAAAGAATGATTACTTTTTTGTAGTGATAAATATGCTAATAAAAACCTGAATTGAAAAATAAAAATTAATTGATTAAAAAAACAAAAAAAAATAAATAAATGTTCAAAAATAGCCAAGGAAACTTGGAAAAAAAAAGCAAAGATGGAGAGTTTACAGTAACACATATCGGGATTTGTTACTAGGCAGCAATTAGGATAATTTGGATATTTTAAGTGTGTTTGGTGTATATGGTAGAATTTTACCAATGAACATGCTCTAAAACAGACCAACTAAACATGTGCAAGACTAGATTACATAATTGGGAACCAACCCCTTAGTTGAATAATTAGAGAGCATGAATATGCATAGATAGCCAAACAATTAAAGTTGAATCCAGGAAGAAGTCAGGCTCTTGCTCACTCTCTCTGGGGCCAGCCCACTCTTCACTGTGAGGTGTGTATTTCTTAATTTTTGTGTTAAACTTGCCTTTAACAGATTGCTGTTCACCCTGGAAGCAGCCTGCACTTTCTCTTTAAAGAGTGTATTTTTTACTCTTGTATTAAACTTGCTACCAGTCAGTCTCTGGAGCCAGCCTGCATTTTCCCTAAGTCTGTATTTCTTACGCTTTACATTAAACCGGTTTTCATTTCCTACTGTGACTCTCCCCTTGAATTCTCTCCTGTGGCAGAGTCAAGAACCTGGTAGAGGATAGGGGTGGATGGAGGTTGGCTGTCAGACCCCCCCAGACCCTCTCCTCCAATATCACTTGTATAAATATGTGTATGTATGTGTGTGTAAATAACTGCATATATGTATGAATGTGTATATGCAAGTATGTGTATGTGTATGTGTATGTGCATAGGTATGTAAACATGTATATGCATATGTACATGTGTATATGTATGTGTATGTATGTGTGTGTAAATAACTGCATATATGTATGAATGTGTATATGCAAGTATGTGCATGTGTATGTGTATGTGCATAGGTATGTAAACATGTATATGCATATGTACATGTGTATATGTTTGTGTATGCATATGCATGTGTTTGTGTATGCAGATATAATAGCAATCACTAAGGAGGATATGTCAGACTTCTGGTGCGTGTATAAACATTTGGAGTTTCTTTAAAACAACAAAAAAGTGAGATTTAAAAAACAATTTACCAAGTTATATACTCTTTGAGCCAAAATTTCAGCTACGAGAGTGAATCCTAAGGATGAAGCAAAGAAAGAACACACAAAATGTGGCTAGAAGGATATTCTTTTCAATATAATTTTGGTGAAAACCATTAACCTTTCAGGAATATGGGATTGGTGAAAAATAAAATAGTTTCACATTTTGGAGTATTTTACAGCTATTAAAATAGTTGTATGGAAAAATTAATAAAATAGGGCTTCAATGAAAAGAATGACATAAAATTATAGTAATATATTTTTTATTAAAATATAGCAATAGAATTAGGTGGACGTAATTATGAATGCATGTTTAATTTTGCATTGTAGGCTTATTGATGTTTATATAACTTAATTTTTTTTCAATAAATATAACTTATTTTTATGGCCAGAAAAAAATGAACAAAATAATAAAAGTAATACCAAATATAATATTTCTTGCAAATACACATTAATGTGTTATTGTGTCTAATATGGCATATCCTTGTATCCCTTATATGTAAAATTCTTTCAATTTGGTAAGAAACATGTTCAGAACATAGTTTGATATTTAGTAAAGAATAAGAATAAACAAGTTATAGATGAGAAAATATAAAAATATTTCAATGTACAATACAATGTGCATTCAAAGAATACAGATATTTTCAGGTTATAAAATCTAATTTTAAATAAAAATATGAAACGATGACAAGATAGAATGACACGAACATTCACATATCAATGGTAAAAACCAAAATATACCATATTTTTAAAAATTTGACAGTAAGTATCATGATCCTTAAAGATATTCTTTCATATTGACCTAATAACCTCACATTTAGGAATTCATTCTAATCATTAAAAATGATAATAGAACTTTATAAGCAAAGGTACTTTTGTCATAGTACTTTTAATAGCAAAACTAGTGTACGCCTAAATATATCCCAAATGTGTTGCTTAAATGTACCCCTCAAAAAAAGCCCAAGAGAATGAATTTTACTATGACTCTTCTCCATGTTATGTGATGATATAATAAAAAAACGTTGTTTTGTAAATCATTCAAACTAAGTGAAGATTTTTAAAAATCCCAACTATGCAACCATTACACACACACACACACACACACACAAAGGAAAAAAAAACTTAAAAATTTGTTATTTCTGATTGTGGGATACAGATAAATGTGTTTCTCAATTGTCCACTAACGTTTTTCATTAAATTGAAAATTCAATTATTTGATACACAAATATAATTTCAAGGTTAAAAAAATACCCTGTAAGGATTTCCCTTTAAAATGTATAATATTTATTCACTTAGAATGGGTACTAAGGCATAGCCCACATTATTAGAAAGATGTTTGGCATATTTTCTCAACGTTTGAGTGGGATGAGATCATTGAGAGCAGATATTATTCTTAAGAGAAATAATTGTGCCTTCGTAGAGACGTTGTTAAAAGATGTATGGATGAACTATACATTTATATAGCAATGCCCTAAGAATTATTAGACCATTACTAACTTAATTAAAACCTAATGTTCCTTTGGGGCTACACACCATTTCCTGTTGATTCCAGATGATGGTCTGTGAGAGCGCACTGATTTTTAGAGTGGAGACCTCCTTTTGCTTGAATCGGGAAGCATTTACAGTGATTGCAACTGGAAGAATGATGGGGTTTGTAACTGTAACATTTTTAATAAAACAACTAGAGCAAAGATCCACCAAAGAACTTAAAACACATTAAATTTAGGATATAAACATTTTCAAACCATTCGTATTTGAAAATGAAGTATTTTATGTTACCGTTTTGGTCACTGACTCATGAACTTTGCATAATTTTCCCTTTGTTAGACATAGTAAAAAATAAATATCAAACAAGACTAAATGTCTTAGAAGATTCTTTTAATTTTAAATCACATATCATCAATGAACGTTCTTATAAAATACATACTATAGTAATATAAATTATTTAGCCATATGAAATGCTAGAGTCACAGAATATAGATTATAGCTCCTGGAAAAGGGTATAGAATGTATCGTGAATATGCTCTTAAAATTGAAAACCTTGAGTAACTCCGAAAAAACTAACATCTAGAGTTTTGGAAACACATTTTACTGCATGATATTTTACATCATTCGAAACCAGGAAATGAAAACCTTGAGTAACTCCGAAAAAACTAACATCTAGAGTTTTGGAAACACATTTTACTGCGTGATATTTTACATCATTCGAAACCAGGAAAAAACAAACAAACAAAAAACAAGTTTAAAGTTATCTTGCTAAGCTGCTTCTATTCATTGCAAAGATACAGTTAGCATTTCTTTGGGATAGAGCTCATTTTATTCCTAAGCAATAATGCACCTTACGGTAAGACCAAAATAAGGATTTACATTCAGAACAGTCAAGGCAGCTAACATTCCCTCCTGTCTTTAATCATTCATGCATTCAGTGAGGGGGAAGCTAAACTTTCTTTCATTGGATCACCTACAAAAGCTATGTTTCGTTTCCAGGATACAAAGGGCTTAGCCTGTGCCACTGTATGCTGGCTGGCAAATGCATACAGTGGTGTAAGTAGCAAACAATCAAGCTGTACGTTTCACGTTACCTTAAAATGTCCCCGTGTTCTCTCTTATGACAGCCCCCTCTTCCCAACCTAGCCGCTGGTAACTACTTATCTGTTTTCTGACCTTTCTGCATTGTCTTTTCCAAAGTGGAATGTAAAATTATTCGGCATGCAGCTTTCTGAGTCTGGCTTCCTTTCATTTATCATGTGTGTTCAGACTATTGCTGAGTATGTCCCACTGTGTGCCAGCTTGTTTATCCACTCACCGGCTGATGAGCATTTTCTCTGATGTTTAGAGACGATGAACAAAGTTCTATAGATGTTTGTGTTCTGGTGTTTGTGTCGATATAAAGATTATTTAGTGTGTTGCTTAATTTCCAAATATTTGAGTATTTTCCAGATATCTTTTCTGCTACTAATTTCTAATTTAATTTCATTGTGGTCAAAAAAACGTGCTATGTACGTCTACAAACATACAACACTAAACTTTTTATAGTTTTCATTTTTTTAAGCTGATGCCTATCTAGGTGAATGCTGATGAAAAGAATACACACCCCACGGTTGCTGAGCAGAGTGTTGATATATAGTGCTACTCTCTTTTCTCTGTTCTTAATATGTGTGAGGAAAATAGAATCATTTTATCAGGCCCCCTCACCTTGGATCTGGTTCAGGGTGATGCAGCACATTCCTTGTAAACAAGTTGTGTGTGGGTGGAGTTAGTACACATGCACTCTAATGTATCTTTTTAGTTTGTTGCTATTGTGTGTTCTCCAGTTTGTGAAGCGGCTGCAGCTTGGCAGAGCTTAAGTCTAAAAATAGAGCATGTTTACTCTGCTGGAAGCTGCTCAGTTTTTCAGTGGACTTTACTGATAGCAGTTGAGTTTCTAAGTTTCTCTTTGGACTATTTAGCTCTTAGATGTGTGTGTGCTGAATAAAGACTACTCTTTTTCAAACAAGGCTCCAGGACTTTTTTCCTGTTACCTAGCTTGCAGACCTGCGTGTGAAGGGTTTGTGACCCAGTCTGGATGCAGGACTTGAGGGGTCTGTGAGCTCCAGACCCAGCCGGAGCTCTACAATATGATTGACCCTTGAATAACAGGGGTTGGGGTGCTGATCCTTCACACAGTGCTGGGGGTGGGCAATGAGCATCATTTCTTAGGTATTAGTTAAGTAGTAAAGTACTTAACTATTAATAGCCTATTCATAGCCTGCTGTTAGGGATGTTACTTATTTTTAAATTTATTAATTGAGAAAAATATCCTCACATAAATGCATCCATGAAGTTTGAACCTGTGTTGTTCAAGGGTTATCTATCAACTTGTAATTACATCTATCAACTTCTGCTGATTACTGAGAGAAGAGTGTTGAAAACTCCTACTTTAATTATGGATTGGTTTATCTGTTCAGTTCTATATGTTGCTTCATGCATTTTGAAGCCTTGTTGCTATGTGACACATGTAAGATTGTTAGGTCTTTTTTATCAAGTAGTCCCTGTATGGTGATGTGTATTTCTCCTTTTTTATTTTTTTTTAATCCCTGGTATATTCTCTATTTCAATGTTCAGTCACTCCAGCTTTTTAGTGTTACCATAATGCATTTTCCCATGATGTATCCTTTAAAACTTTAAAAACTTAACATTTCTATCTATAAATATAAGGAAGATTTCCTGCAGCTGTACATACTTTGGTCTTGCCTTTTTCGTCAATATTAAAAACATCTGTCATTTAATGGGTGTGTTTACACCATTTATATTTAGGGTACTGATTGATATGGTTGTATTTATATCTACCATCTTGCTAGATTTTTGTTTTGTTTTTATTATGTTCTTTCTTTTCTTTTTCTGCCTGCTTTTGGATTATTGCATTTTTCTTCATATTTCAATTTTTTTTGTCTAATATGGCTTATTAGCTATCAATCTCTTTTCTAATTTGTTTCTAGTGTTACCCTGTGTTTTACAATATAAATTTTTATCACCATCTAATT
>NW_007731071.1:32437-33423 GCF_000696425.1 Galeopterus variegatus | reverse complement strand
TTAACATTTCTATCTATAAATATAAGGAAGATTTCCTGCAGCTGTACATACTTTGGTCTTGCCTTTTTCGTCAATATTAAAAACATCTGTCATTTAATGGGTGTGTTTACACCATTTATATTTAGGGTACTGATTGATATGGTTGTATTTATATCTACCATCTTGCTAGATTTTTGTTTTGTTTTTATTATGTTCTTTCTTCTCTTTTTCCGCCTGCTTTTGGATTATTGCATTTTTCTTCATATTTCAATTTTTTTTGTCTAATATGGCTTATTAGCTATCAATCTCTTTTCTAATTTGTTTCTAGTGTTACCCTGTGTTTTACAATATAAATTTTTATCACCATCTAATTTCAAAAATATTATGCTGCCTTATATGTAATGTAGCACTTTATCACAGTGTACTTCCAACTTCTTCCTCTCAAACTTTGTGCTGGTGTTATCACACATTACAATATATTTTATTATCTACTAAAACATTGTTACTATTTTTTGCTAGATATTATCATTTAAGTAAGTACAAAATAAGAAATATGCACTATTAAGTTATTTTTGTGTTCACCATTTTCGAAGCTATTCATTTCTTTGTGAAGATTGTATGGTACCCTGTTCCTTCTGACTAAAGAAATTCCTTTAATATTTCTTTTAGTTCAGATCTGAAAAAAAATACTATCAGGTTTTTCTGAGAAAATATTTCTGAAAGATATTTTCACTGAATATAGAATTCCAGGTTTTCAGATTTTGTTTTCAGTACTGTGACCGTGCTGTCCTACTACCTTTAGTTTGATATAATTTCTGACCAGAAGTATGCTTTATTCTTTACGTTTATTCTTCTGTATATATTGTTTCTTCTTTCTCTAGCTGTCTTCAAACATTTATTTTCATCATTGAGCTGTAGCTCTCTGACTACTATGCATATAAATGGGCTCTTTCCCCACTTATGGTTCTCAGAAAGCCTTAGATCTGTGATTTCATTATTTTTTTTTT
>NW_007731071.1:30434-31650 GCF_000696425.1 Galeopterus variegatus | reverse complement strand
CAACCCTTGGTGTGGTGTCACCCACACCGCGCTCAGCCAGTGAGCACACCAGCCATTCCTATATAGGATCTGAACCCGCGGCAGGAGCATCACTGTGCTCCCAGTGCCTCACTCTCCTGAGCGTGCCACGGGGCCAGCCCCAGGTTTACTTATTTTTTACTCAGCTATTTTGAGTCTGTTGATAAGCCCATGAAATAAATCCTTCAACTCTGATATTTTTTTTCTAGCATTCCCATTAGATTACTTTCATAGTTTTCATTTATCTGCTGACATTCCCCATGTTTATACAGGTTTTTCAATGTTTTCACTAAACTTCCTTTTTAGCAAATTAATCATAGACTTTAAAAATAATTCCTCAGGTTGTTCTGATTGTTTCATCTCTTGACAATGGGATGATTTTGCTTGGTTTTTTTTTTCACATCTCATAATATTTGCCTCAAGCATCACGTGTATGGAAGAATGATGCATACAGTATTTTCAATAGGAAAAGGGCACACCTTTCTTTCGACAACATACTAGTAATTGTACATGTGTGTGTGCACACGTGTGTGTGTGTTCAGTCAGGTTTTGGATTTGTTGAGCTATGGTTGTCTTTGTTTCACTCTATGAATACATACCTCTAACAATATCTGCTGCTTGGAGTGAGAGCTGGGGGACCAGCAGGGTTTTCTCAATGTTCTTCAGCTTTTATCTTTCCCTATATTCTTCTGACAAAGAAGGAGTTTCCACTCTCTAGCCCAGACCTTAGCACTAGATTGTTGCTATTTTTAATTTTTTTAATATCGACTTTTTTTAGAGGAGTTTTAGGTTTACATAAAATTTGAGCAATAAACATAAAGAATTCCTATATACCCCAATTCACACCCACACTCCCCCTCACACACCACATGTACATATGGTTTCCCCTATTACCAGAATTAGTGTGTTACGTATGGATGAGTACTGATACATTAGTTTACTCTTTGTGTGGTACTTTGCATAAGTTATGGTAAATGAATACTGACTTGTATCTATCATTATGGTATCAGAATAGTCATGCTGCCCTGACAATCCCCTGTGCTCCTGCTCATCATGACTCCCTCCCTCCACCCTCAACCCCTGGCAACCTCTGACATTCTTGCTTTCTCTATAGTTTTGCCTTTTCTAGAATGTCGTAGATGTGGAATCATACTGTGTATAGCCTTTTCTTATTTGTTGTGTTGTTGCAGTTGTTGTT